>NC_052058.2:25938046-26125546 GCF_903992535.2 Arvicola amphibius | reverse complement strand
CAGGGAGGGACTCCTGGAGGATGAGGAGTGAGCCTTCTGAGGAACTAGAATAAGCACCCCAGCAAGAAGACGTTCTAGACCAAAGAGGCCCTGAACATAAGAACTGATTAAACCCAAGGCAGTTGCCGGAGAAAGACCCAGGGAACAATAGAGACTGGAGATAGCAATGTGACAAGAGGCAGGAGGCCATGCAGGACCATTGTAGGCCACAGAAGAGAACCCAAGTCACCCGGAAGCTGCAGGCAGGTCTCTGATTAGAAGTGACACAAGCCAATTCATGCATTTGAATAATCTCACTGGCCACAGGACTTACCTGCTGGCTTAGAGGATTTTTAGTGGAGCCTAATGACTCCTTAGAACTCAGGCTTCCTCCTTCTAGGCCTGGACCCAATCCAGACTCCTCCACCAGCCTACATCACAGACCTCAATTTAAAACCTGAAACATTCAGACTCCAGCACCACCACCACAACACCAACATAATAGGAAATTAAAAATAAAACCTGAAACACTGAACGTTACAGATGAAAATACAGGCTTCTTCAAGACACTGGGGTGGGCCAGAACTTTCCGAGCAGAACAGGAATAGCCCAGGAACTAGCCTCAAGGGTCAACAATGGGACTGCATAAAATTTAATAGTTTCTGCACAAAGTAGCTATCAGCAGAGCACATAGACAACCCACAAAATGGGGGGACATTTATTAGTTACACCTCAGACAAGGGGCTAATAACCAGAATTAAAAAGAACTGTATAAATTAAGTATCAATGAAATAAAACTTCCAGTCAACAAATGGACTAACGAATCAAGTAGACAGTTTTCAACAAGGAAATACGGTTTCCCTTGTCATCAGGAAAATGCAGATTAAAACTCCTTTGAGATTCTACCTCACTCCAGTCAAAATGGCTACCATCAAGAAATACGGATATAAACTTTGGCGAGAACATCAGATGAACCCTCATTTACAGCCAGATACAAATTAATACGGCCATTATGGAAATCAGTTTGGACGTTTCTCAAAATAATAAAAATAGAAGTAACCTATGACCCATTTATTCCACTCCTGGATATATACCCAGAGAACTCCGTCCCCTACCACAGAGATATTTGCTCCCCCCTGTTTACGCTGTTCTCAGTATAGCAAGGAAAAGGAACCAACTTAGGTGTCCAGCACAGATCATTGGAAAATGAAAATCTGGTACATACATAAAACGAAATGCTATTCAGCTCTAAATAAAAATGAAGCCACAACATTTTCAGGAGACTAGATGGACATATAGTGTATAATACTCAGCAAGTCCACCTAATCTCAGAAAGAAAAGCTAAAAAGCATGTTCCTCCTCAAGTGCAAATCCTTGCCTAGAAAGTGCATGTGTCTACAAGTAAACAAATGGACTTATAGGTATAGTATGACATTTAGAAAGGGGAGTTTAGAAATTAGGAACGCTCTTACTAATGAGTTCACATAAACCGTGTACGGTGTGCATGCCTCTGAACGCTCTCTGAAGTGCAACACGTTTTCAATGCAAAGCAAACCCTTTGTGGGCAGTATCTGCACGTGATTCCATGAGGCGCTATTACTTTTAAATATTCAGTGAATATTCTATTGAATGTGGTTCTTTGTAAGCGCTACTAAACTTAGTGTGCTCTATTCTTTAAACAAGACTTGCAAAGTACAGTGTAAAACTTGCTAGAAGAGTATTTTAAACCATAGTTTTGAAAGAATACTTGAAATACTGATCAACACATCAGGAAGTTGAAACACCGAGAAACTCCTTTGTTTCCCTGTAGGTTATAAATCTAAATTGTCTTATTGGTGAATAATTGCTTTGTTGCTAGTTTAAAATGTAAGTAAAAAAATAACCCATGGGCAACGTTTGAATGCATCAAAACTATGGATTGATACACCCTCCAATAAAACAACATTCATATTGAACACATATAGACATTTTTCTTGTCATTTTTCTTAAACAAGAACAGTGTCGTCACTATTTATGTAGCATTTACACTGCACTAGGTTGTGAGAATGATCTAGAAATTATTTTAAGTGTGTGAGGGACATGGAGATAACACCAATGGCAGATTGCCTGCCCCACAAGCGCAAGACTTGAGGACACATTCTAAGCTCTTAAATAAAAGCCAGGCAATGAGCTGGACAAAGGATTCAGCAGGTAAGGATGTTTGCCACTGAGTCCAATAATCCGAGTCTAATTCTGAGGGTTCACCTGGTGGGAGGAGAGAATTCACTTCTGCAGGCTGTCTGCTGACCCCCACGTGTGTGCTGTGGTGCACAGAGGCAGAGAGAAAGAAAGAGAGAGAGAGAGAGAGAGAGAGAGAGAGAGAGAGAGAGAGAGAGAGAGAGAGAGAGATCTTTTTAAAGCTAGACTTGGTGATGCAGGTGAATAATAATTAACAATAATAATAATGTGGAAAGGGATGAAGAAGACACCTGAGCTGACCTCTGACCTCTGCACTTGCAGGGCACTGTGGCATGTCTTTGTAATCCCAGCGGTGGGGTGGAGGAAGCAGTAAGGTCCTTGGAGTTTACTGGCCAGCCAATCTGAGCGAATGAGAGCTAGGTTCAGCGAGAGACCTCATTTAAAATAAGTAAAATACGGAGCGTGAGAGAGATACTGACCTTGACCTCTGGCCTCCACACATAGAACTCACAGTTTGCTTAAATGAAATGTTAAAAATGAATAAAGTAATTGAGAGGATATGCATAGGTTATATGCAAACACTATATCCTTTTATATGAGACCCAAACATCACTTCAGTTTTGTGTCCACAGGAGTCCTGAACTCAACTCTCTGTAGATATCAAGAGATGGCTATAATTACAAACCAAGAGAAGGGATAGAGCAACCACGCTCCCTGATTCTTTTTCAGGTTCCTTTGGGAGTATCAGTCAGAGGCTCTGAGTGGTTAAAAGCAGATGGGGGCAGTGGACACCCACCCTACCACAACCTTCCTCCAAGGTCACTGAGGAAGCAATCTCTATCATATTCCAACTGTGAACAAAAACTTTCTTCTCTGCAGGCGAACTCCCTGGCCTGTCTCCAGACAGGGAGAGATCCTATCCAGCCCTTAGCGCATAGAGCAACACTGACAGCAAAAGAAAGAATTGCAGGGCACTTAAGACTAGGGACGTGGCTTTATAACAAGAACACTACCGCCTGCCTGACTGCCAACAGCCAGCTTCCATCCCCTTAAAATCTGGCCACAGCCCTCCTGGTCTTGGAGCGGGCTGCAGGTATTTCCTACAACTGCTACAGCACTCACAAAAGCACTCACATTTGGCTTCCTATGCTGCGATCATCTCGCTGACAGTTACCCAGAAGTGATAGACAAAAGGACAGCCACATATGCTGGAGGAGCAGAGCTACAACCTGGCTCCGGCTGCCTTCTCGGTGGATTCTCGGCCTTCCACTCCCTCACCCATGGCATCCTGGACCGCACGTAACCACTTCCACCTCCTTGTCCTATTAATGATCACTAGTGGTTTTTGCCCTCATCGGGGATCAAGGAATAACCGTGGGTACCGTGGGCTTAGCTCAGGTGTCCCGTAGTGGTTTTCAGTGGGACATTGCAATGACTATCTCTGCTCCCCAGTCCGCAGTTGGTAGTAGGGCAAGGGAAGTCTCTTGCCCAGCTCAGTCACATACTTGCGCATTGCAGTTCAGAGGTAACAAGATTCCCGGAGTCATCAACCCCCATGGACTGTGGAATACGTCTATGGGAAGAATAGATACCTGCCTTGACGTATTTGCCTCTGTGCTCATTATGATTTATTGGAACCCAGAAGCTGGTGGGCTCTGTGGGTCAACTGAGTCACAAAACAGGAATCTGAACGTCCACCGGAGAACCCGAGAGCATCTGCCTTCGCCACGCCTTGGTGAGGAGTGGCTGTCAAATTTGTCCTGTGGAAGAAGAGCCACTCAGAGAAGGAAGTGAAAGGGCCCTGGAGAGGGAAGGGCCACTGACCGGTGACAGCCAGAGAGCTGAGGTGAGGGATGTTAATGCAGTAGCTGCCTGGGATGGAAAGCAGAGATCAGAGGCTCCCTGACAGAAAGGAACAGGGGCTGATGCTGAGGGCAGTTGACAGAGTGAAAGCAACCCTTCCAGAGATATTCCAGGCACAGGGAAAAGAGAGAACAAAACTACAGACTTTGTTAGAACAAACAGATCCCACGGGGTAGGGGTGGGGTAGAGGTGAGAGTCCAGCCCAGAGCAGCCCTTCTTAAAGGAGGCAGTCCCTGTTTTCCAGATCAGCCTAAGCTCCCCTGACCTTCCTTCTTGGTGGTTAGGGAGAAGGTGGCATTAGACAGAGAATTTGAAGACACCATGATGTGTCTTAATCTATTTTGTGCTGTTATAATAAAATATCTGATGCCAGATCCTTTATAAAGACAAGACATTCGCTCAGCTTACAGTTTTGGAGGATAAGTAAGGAGGGCTTCGTCTGCGTGGCATATGGCGAAGGCTTTCCATCTGTGTCAAGACACAGCAGATGGCATCAGGGAAGAGGGGACACACGTAGAAGAGAAGGATCACATGGGGAGACAGGAAACAAGAGACCAGGTTAAGGACAGGGCGGCTGTCTGTATAAGGATCTTCCACTCCAAGACCTGACCCAGTCCTAGGAGGCCAGAATTAATCCCCTCGGGAGGGTGGACTGTCTATGACCTAATGACCTTCTCTGAGCCCCAACTTTTAAGGCACCTCCACCCTGCCACACTGGGGACAAGAATCTTTGGGGGACAAACCACAGCCCCCAGCTAAGAGAGGGTGAAAGAAAGGGAACCGTGGGCCTTTAAACAGCACATCCTTTCCTGCTTTGTTGACAAGAGATCTTTAATTCCACTTAGCAGGGAATCCAGAAAAATCCACCCTGCATTCTGCAGCCACACTAAAGTCTCCAGTCAAAAATTACCTCTAATCTTCCTATGCTTATTAACCAGGCCTAGGGATTTCAGATTAGGATTCTTCATATGCTAATTAGCCACCCCAGGGTGTAGAGCAGAATTAATTTGTTGGTACTCACATCCATTTCAAGACTGAGAACCACCAACCCAAACTAACAGAAGACAAGCAAGAGAGCTGGAAAGGAGGAGAGGAAATGGACTTCAGCTAAGGTGCTGGGGAAATTTTCACCTAGTTCCAAGTTCTGCCAAGCATCTGGTTCTAGATAGAGCTTTCCTGCAAATACAGTCTCTTGCCACCTAGTGATGGGGATACAGTCTGAAAACAAATTGAAAATATCATAGCAAACATCATGGAGCTTACTTCCAGCCTAAGATGCTGCTGCATCGTTAAGTGATATGATCTTAAGGACCACATTTGGGTAAGATGTGAGTGGGTGACAAGAATCAGATGACCACACTTGTCTAAAAAAACAAAACAAAACAAAACAAAAAAACCAAAAAACTGATGTCCTGATCTTTATCTTTATCTTGTAAAAAGCGTTCTGGTTTCATAAAGACCTGAGAAAGGTTTGGAACTACACCATGATATCATTGTGCTGTTGCCTCTAGTGAAGAACACTAATTGAAGGTTTCTATCTTTAATTCTGATTATATATACATTCTGTTTACACACACACACATGCGGTCTCACTTCATAGGCTATCCTCGAACTCACAATCTTCTTGCTTCCCACCTCCATAGTCCTAGTATTACAGGCCTATGCGGGCATGTTCAGCCATTGTTTACATTTTAAATAATGACATCGGAGAGCCACCGTGACCTTAATAGCTAACCTGATTTTGAAGGACCACCCTCTATTATGTAGCAGAGGCCACAAGGAACAGGCTGGGAGCCATGTTCAGTCCTGTTGCAGTTACTTGGAGGACGTGCCTCCTCTGTGCTTCTGCTTCCTCCGCCTACAGTGCTGATACTAGGGCCCACATCAGGGAAAAGCTGTGAAGATAACAAGAGCTAGTCCATATATAGGACTGCAAGCATGCTAGGCTCCCAGGCGAAATTCCTAAGGGCCGGGGTCATTATTAGTGGTGCATTGCTCACTGATTAGGGAAGACTGTCAGGGAAGGAGTGGGAAAAGCCTAGGTGTTCTCTGTTCAAAGGCATGGGAGCCCGTGAAGGCCTGCCTGACATACCCCAGTTAAGGGCTTGAGAGGGTCAGTGAGCCCTGCAGTTCCACGGAAACAGCTTCTGTGTCTGGGGCTAAACCACAAGCAGGGTGATGATGATCTCTTACCAGCCTAGGGACACATCCTAGGCCCTAGCTGTCAGTCATAACAAGCGAGATGAAGTCACTCATCCTCCGTTGGAAAAGGAAACAGCCGGGAAAAGTGGAGGAGGAGTTACAGTGTGGTCACATTGGGAAGGATGACAGAGTGGCCCTGGTCCCGGCCCTCACCACACACAAGTCCATCTTCAGGGTCCAAGTAGAAGGCAAGCGTGTGTGTCACTAAGCAGTTTGGTAAAGGTAGAGCTCCACCCATCGCTGTTCCTTTGGCTCCCGGCTCTCTCGTGCAGGGTGTTCTCACAAGTTGTCAGGACTGTGTGAAATCTCTTTCTGGAAGACAAGTTCCTCCTCTGACTGGCACCAGGCTCCAGCCTCTTCCCTTTTCTGGCATGAGATTGCTGGGGGAATTCCAGTTCCCTGGGGACCGTTATCTCAACAGTCTGCTAGCTAATGGTAGCTAAGTGTCTCTGGAGAATTCCTTCATTTCTGCCGTGATGTGGACAGCCTGGAACAAGACCATTCCTCCCTGCCCTGGCTCACCTGAAGAGAGAAGCTTTGGTGAGACATGGCTCTGGAGAGCTAGAGCATGGCTAGGCCACCATCTACACAGCCTCCAGAGACCATGATTGTCTGTGGAGAACTAGGGCATGGCTAGGCTACCGTCTACACAGCCTCCAGGTACCAGAGCTAAAGGGGTCCCTGAAAGAGAGAAGCAAGGCTTGTCCCCAAATGTTAACCAAACAGTCCAGAGTCTTCTACGTGGGGATTAAGAATAAGATATGATCAGAATAAGATCATACTGTCTGAGACTGGATTCTGTTTCTCCAGGTCATCAGCCTTACACACCATGTTTAGTCAGTTTTTCTTCTCCCCTAACTGTCTGATGGGTGGTTGATTTCCTACTGTTGTATCCCCGGCACTAACCCACACCAGTGACTGCTGAAGAAATACTTTCAAAGACATCGCTGCCAAAGACAAGGGGCAAAGATGGGCTTGCCCACCACTTCCTTGGACTCAGAGGCAGGTGTCAGATGCATAGCGGAGCTGCAACGCCAGTCATAGAAGCAACACAATTTTCTCTCTGCCCCATAAAATACCAGCAACAAGCGTAATCAGAGGGCCTCATCCTGCAGGAAGAGGCTCATGCCTTGAAGGGCACCCATGGTTATAGAGCCCATCCACCCACAACGGATGCTTTAATCTGTGGAAGGAATGGATACCGTCTACAGGAGACTGGCTGACAGTGGAAGCAAGGGAAGCTAGCTTATCTGCTGAGCCCCTCTCTTCACCACTGCACAGAGTGGGGGAGAGTTATCAGGAGGGTGACTTGCCCTCCTCCTCAGTGACTGCCTCCTTCTTCCACCCAAGTCCTGGCAAACTCTCAGGTGATCCCTGAACCAAGGTGCCAGGTGTGGAGCTGGCAAAATGGGTATAGGGGTGAGTAAGGCTTTCGTCTGTTTCCCCAAGATCAGAGTCTGAGTCGTGGGCAATGAGAGCAGTGTGCCCACCACATCTGTGTTCCTTCCGTGTTAAGACGTTGGCACCTCTCTTCTTCTGCCCTGGATTGGTGTTGGGACCTCTGAGGCCCGAGTGGATGGAAGAACTACCCTGTGAAAGAGTGTGGGACTTCGAGTCACCTGGTAGAGAGGTTTCCTTGGCTTTTATGGGCCCTGCACTGCAGGCTTAACCAAGTGAGGAAGAAAATCTATTGCCTTAAACCCCCAGTGTGTAGGTTAGTGCTAGCGCTGCCACATTTCTAGTGTCCCCCTACACTTGAAGAAGGCAAAGATGCTAAGGGACTGCCAGCACCATGTCACCTGAGGGGCCAGAACTACTCCATGAGGAGACTGATTTCTGGGCTCTAACCTGAAGCAAGAGTCCATAAGGGTTGGCCTAACAGAAGAAAGGGGAAAAAATAGCTTCCTAAAAAGAAGGAATGGCCTGTGTCTGGACATTCGGGAAGAAAGAGGGAAAGTGGAAGCTCCAGGGACTGAAATGTGTGAACAAGTAGAGTAGAAGGAAGAAGGGAAAGGAGCAGGAGAAAGAGAAGGGAGGAGATGGTCAGGGAAAACTAACGATGGTACAAGCCTGTACTCCCCACCAGTCAGGAGACACAGGAGGCATGGCAATTTAGGGAGACCCTGTCTCAAATCTTAAATGGTAGTAAGGCCTGGAGATACACATACTTCAGTCGGTTCGGCACTTGCCCAATATGCATGCAGACGGGTGCAGTTCCCAGCACGGCGTAAACATAGCTCTAGTGGAGCACGTCCATACTAATAATAACACTTGGGGAGTAGATGCGGGAGAGTCTACTTGTGATAACCCTTGGCTACATGGCACGTTGAAGGCCAGCCTAGTAATAATGATAATAACAACGACAACAATAAAATCTCAGGGTGTTGTTAGCCATCCCACAAACCTACAGCTTTGTGCTGAAGAGCTTGGGAAATCACAAAAGGGTTTTCATCAGGGAAGTTACATGATAAGGTCTGTGTTTTATTCCTGTTCCTGGGGGTAGCTCGGTGCTCCTGTGCTTTGCTCTGCTCCCTTGGAGTTTGCTGTCCAGGCCTACTTTGGCCTAGGCTGCTGGCTTTGATCTGTTTCTGTAAGTCTTGGTCTGGATCTCCTCCTGCAGAAGTTCCTGGCTTGGAATTGGGCCTGTTGTGGTGGAGATCACTGACTCTGGATCTGGTCGCTGGCTCAGTCCTGATCCACCCATGTCCCAAGACTGGGTTTGCTCCTGGCTTCTGCTCCTGGTGGAGCTTGTTCTCTCTGTGTCTTAGGTAACTGGTTCAGTCCCACTCCAGTTCCGGTGGAGATTGCAGACTCTGAGTCAGGTCGTCAGCTCAATCCTGGTCTGCCAGTGTCCCAGGACTGGGTTGGCTCCCAGGGCTGGATTTGCTCCTGGCTTCTGCTCCCTGTGGAGTTTAAGGTTTGTGTTTTAAAAAGATCCTAGTGACTGCAGCATAGAGAATCGATTGCTGTGCTCTTGGAAGAACATGTGTTTGCTATTTCCTTTTCCTGCCAAGAGATGTACCAGGAGAATGGTACTCCAACAATGTGAGTGGCTACTGCTGGATATTGGAGGCCTTCCCAAACTTCACTGGCCTCGGGATTCAAGGAAAGGACAGCGTACAGCTGCTGGAGGGGTGCACGAGTGGCTTTTCTTTACATGTCAGGTCACAGGATGAATGTGTAGGGCCTTAGGGGAGGCCTGCACATGGGGAGGAGAAGGCAGCTGGTACCTCTGATCTTCACTGATGACTGAAATGCCCCAGCCAGCCCTAGTCACAGGGTCTCTATCGGTTTCCTTAACACACACAGGAGAAGTTCTCTGCCCACTGAGTCCCCTGAAAAGCACCCTTACAGACTTGGGCTTTGGGGAGAAGACACTTTCCACCCCACAGCAGCCCAGCACACATACACACACACACTCCACTAACTATGGACATATAGACCTACGCACCTTTTTTCTAGAACACCCTAATGTGAAAAGGAAGAATGGAGTTCTATTCTAGACTCAGAAACTCTGCAGGTGCTATCCCCTTTCCTTGTACCATTTTACCAAAGCAAAGAGGAGAACACAGAAGCTAAACTCCTGAAGGACCCCAGCAGAGCGTGGATTTGTCTGGATGGCTATTTGCCTGCCCTGTGGCATCCTTTGGATCCTTTTTAAGATTTTGTGTGGTTGTAGAATTTCTGGACACAATCCTACTGTCTAGCCCAGTGTGATCTCATCAAATTCTCCTTTTGCCTCAGCATCCTGAACTCTGGGAGTACAGGCGAGCATCACCAGACATAGCTCGGGATACTCTTAACCTATCCCTTGGTTAAACCACTGACACACAGAGAAACAGAAATCTGTGCTTCTCACCACCACCGCTGGTAGGCTGGCTAAAGTCTATGAGGGAATGATGCCACAAGCTCATACCTAAAGATGTGACAAAATGTAGCTGAGCAGTTTGTCGTCTTCGGGGAGGGTACTGCTGAGAACACAGCCCACTGAATTTACAAGGGTCCTCTGAATGACCGCTGGGGCAAATTTCTCCCTTTCTGGCTCTGACCATCAGACCTGTCATGGGACTGATAATTTTCCCCCATGAACTGCCAGAAATCTAGGGTCAAACCTGTGACCCACCCCGTCCCACAGGGCTCACTCTGCCTGGTGGGGTTCACGACACACTCCCAGGCTCTGTGGTTCTCCCCCTCATTTCCTCATCGTCTTCTAATGCATGGCTGTGGGAGGCCCCACCTTGACTCCTTGTTGGAGCGTAGTAGAAAAAGAAATAAGATAAAAAGTAGGTAAAAGGTAGGCTTATAGGTTTGGGAGTTCAGCTCAGTTGGTAGAATGCTCGCCTAGCATTCAGGAAGCCCTGGTTTGATACCCGTCAGGTGTGATGACACATGCCTATAATCTCAACACCACAGAGGCAGGAAAACCAGAAATTCAAGCTATATAGTGAGTTGGTGGCCAGCCCGGACTACATGAGACTCTGTCTCTAAGAAGAAGTAGTATTAGCTATCTTTTGCTATAACCACTGCAAAGCAACTACTAACAATAAACACAAGTGACACTCAAGCCGAGTGTGACTCCTGATGGTTGACTGGGGTAGGAATCGGGAGAATGGTTACAAACCGCATAGCTTGGCATAGACATAAAAAGTCTTTAGGATATTTTCTGATTCTATTCAATGCAGAGTTTATCAAATAATGGAAAAGAATCCTTGTCCGCCCAGATCTGTAAGATATAAATGATGTTTGGAACCTGTCAGTCAGTCTGGGTGTCTACCACTGAGGGCCTTCAGGGACTCTCACTGAACACTCTTCAACAGTGCTCTTCTGAATCAAATGCTTACCTCCCTGTGGTGTCTCTCTGGGTTACAATGCTATTCTAAATAGCAGCTTTTCTGCTATAGCTAGCCTCTACCTGCTTGTACACCTATCTGTCCGTTCATCTAAACACTCATGCATTTATGCAATGACAAGTGTACTTACATTAGAAACTGGGACTTTGCCATTCGTCTTGGGGACCTCCTAGATTTGAGCAGACAGGCTGGCTGAACTCATTCTCCATAATCCTCATATTTTTTTCTAACACAATAAATGATCATACTTAAAGCTATTTTCTAACTTTTCATCCCTAGGCCTAACTTGCTCCAAAGTAATTCATCCGTGACTTCCCTGAATACTTGTTGAAATTTAGCTGCAAAATCTAGTGTTTCTAATGACACATTGAGTTTCTCATAAAAACTGCTGCTTTCCATTTTCCTCTTCTGTTATTCTGTGTGACTTTTTCAGCAGATTAACAAGCCTATTTAGAAGAATAAAAAAGGCCAGGCGGCGGTGGTGCACGCCTTTAATCCCAGCACTCGGGAATCAGAGGCAGGCGGATCTCTGTGAGTTCGAGACCAGCCTGGTCTACAAGAGCTAGTTCCAGGACAGGCTCCAATGCTACAGAGAAACTCTGTCTCAAAAAACCAAAAAAAAAAAAAAGAGAGAGAGAATAAAAAAGATGCAGCCTTGGGGTTTTTCTAAAACACAATGTCCTTCCTGCTTTCTTCTTCCTGCAAGGACATCGCAGACTGTTCGTAGGGACACTGGTGTCAACAGAAGGCTGTCCTGTGGTTTTCATTCCTAGTCCCCAGCAAATGCCAATCTTCCACACCTTCCTCGCTGTCCACTGCAGTCCAGCCACTGCTTTTCCTGCTCAGGATGTGGACATCTTTGGGGGATGGTGACTCTCCCAGCCGAAGCATCTGAATCCTTGAAGAGGAAGACTGGTAGAGTCTCCATTAAAACTTGTAAAATTCTGTGTGTGTCTGCTTGTTTGTTTTTGAAACAGAGCATACTACGTAGCTTAGGCTGGCCTCAGATTCAGTCTTCCTGCCTCAGCCTCCCCAATGATGAGATTACTGTTGTGCACCCATATGCCCAGCCATACACAGGCAACTACAGTACCCATGAGGCGTTAAGCCACTTTCAGTCTCTGTGGTACTATCATTTCAGTAGCACAGAGGCCTCTCCCATGTCTAGTCCATCACTGTCACACTGTCGCGTTCATTCCTATTCTCCTGACTCTCTAATCAAATCTGCCCTGGGTATCCTAATGGTCTGATGTAGGACAATAAGCATCCTTGTCATGGGCTTCCAGTTTGGCGCCACTCCTAAGCTCCTCCTACTCCTTGACAGTAGCCAGGTGATGTGAGCCTGGAAGTGCATACATCCTCTCTGTTCCATCAATGAGCATCCAATGGAAAGCCACTTTCCAGCCCTTCCTTTTCTTGCCACGGTGCTCACCGGTGAGCCGGTGAGCGTGTTGGGAAGGATTTGGCCTAAGGACAGCAGTTCCTGGAACTGCGAGGCAACATAAAAGGACAGCTGTGTGGAGACCGGCTCTGCCTGACAGCAGACTCGCATAAGTGACAGTTGAACTATTCCTATGCTAAGCCAATTGGCCTGTTTTTACTACGACATAGATTGTCTAGAGTAATCGATATAAGGCCCTTCTGTGAACTAGAAGTGCCCTCTTCGGTGCCACCACCGAGAGAAGGGAAATAATAACCACATCATTGAAGGACATAACACCCATGCTGGAGTGTGTCTGCCACTTGTAAGCCATCAGACTCAATTCTTAAATTATGTATGAAGGTCTTCTGAAAGATGATAAGGAGAAAGTACTAACCTTTATATTGTTGCCTTGATAGAAGTGAACGTCGAGCTGAGCATGGTGGTATGTGCCTTTCATCACAGAAATCAAGAGACAGAGAGGCACACCCTGTGAGTTCGTTCCAGGCCACCTTGGTCTACATAGTAAGACTCTGTCTTCAAAAAACAGACGGTGGTGGCACAAGTCTTTCATCCCAGCACTCAGAAGGCAGAGGCAGGCGGATCTCTGTGAGTTTGAAGCCAGCCTGGTCTATAGCGTGAGTTCCAGGACAGGACAGTTGACAGCCAGAGCTACACAGAGAAATCCAATGAAACAGTGGGGGAGCCTTGAGGTGCTAGCAGTGCAGCGTGGCAGAGTATGTACTTAGCATGTGATGCCATAGTCCAGTCCTCAGCATCACAAAGAGAGCTTTTGTAGTCCTTTATATGACATTATGTTCTTTGCCTGTGGACAAAGCCCTTGATCACAATGGCAGATGAACCACAGATTCCAAGGAACAACCTTTGGTTACATGCTCAGGCTAACAATAGGTCAAGCCACCATTGGTATGTACATGGCATCTAGAAACCAATTGCACATTAAGAAGGAGTTAAATTTTCCTCTTCCTTACTGCATTCCTAACAATAATTACAAGTATGTAGCACAGGGGTTCTGGGCACAGTGGCAAGTGTACCACAGGGATCTAATGAATATTCATGAGTGAGGACGGGGTGATTGTCATTGACTGGTGGAGCGATCTTCATGGCCACTAATATTCAGGACAGATTTACTATTTTGAAGTCAGAACCCAAACCAAAAATCTGCCCCTTCTTGCGAAGCCTTCAGGACTCCCACGAGAGCACAAAAGTACTGCTATTGACTTCCTCTGTGGCTCTCTGAAGCTCTTCTATTTCTCTCTTTGAGATCAAGCCTAGTTTTTCTTATTCTGATTTGCTGCTCCACTGGTTCATACAGATGTAGCTTTAATTTTGCCATCTTACCCAGAACCTAAATTTCCAGGTCTTTCCTGATAGTGACTCAATAGTACTCAATAGTTTGCAGCTCAAACTTCTCAAATTAATTTGCCTACCCCTGTTGGGATAGGCCTAAATGATTGGGCCAGCCATATGGAATATTAATCCCACATGCAAATGAGGCATTAGTGATCATTAACTACTGCACATTTTGGTGAGCAGTGAGCCATTTATTATTTATCAAACACAAGATTAAGAGACCGTTTGGATCAAAAATCCTGTTGCAAAGAATTTAATAAAAATTCCCTAATTTTCAGAATAAAAGAGAATAAATTAGTCAGTCATTACATGACCTTCACTGCCTGGGGACTTGAGCTATCCTGGAAACTGCAAATTGGGGCGTTGGCTGCAGCCTTGGGCTGCCAGGACACCTTAGGGGACCACAAGCAAGAGAGGGAACCGGCAGGGCAGATCTTGCAAAAGGATGAAGACAGAATACTGAATACGCTCATACACACAGCTGCTGGACCACAGTTCTTTCTACAGTACGTCTCACGTTCAGGAAGAGGCAGTGTGTGCGTTTATCCAGGGCAAACCAGAGGACTTGCTGGCACTAGCACTGTTGTGACCTGCAAAAGAAAGGGTGGGGATCACAATAGCTGCTAAGGAAGCAAGCATCTGAAAGGGGTACACTCCCTTAAAAAAAAAAATCAAACATCTCTTTGCACTTTATTACTGATCTACGTGGATTTTTTGTTCTTCTTTGTTTTGAAAAAGGGTATTACTATGTAGTTCGAGCTAGCCTGGAAATCATTATCCTCCAGCCTTAACCCCCTGTATGCTGGACCTAAAGGCATGGGCCACCACACTGGGCTTATACTGATTCTTTCATGTTTTTGTTTCATAGACTAAATAACATCACACCAGTGTTGGTACAGTGAAGATTGTCCCCAAAGAGCCTCAGGCAGTCAGCTTGAGATAAGAGTGCCTCTCCTTCCTCCTCCCAGCTGTTTCTGTCTTCATCAGAAGAAACCTAGAAGGGCAGAGCAAAGGGACATCAGAGGAGGTCCCAGTCCCTGGTGTTTGGTTGAGGGCACTGTCACAAATTGTAGAATAATACTAGCAGGGTTGAAAGCAAGGAGAACTCCCTCCCACAGCTCCCAAATGCATACCTTAACTGTTTTTCTAGAGATGGCTCTGGGGTATTTTTATGTTGGGGCTATATGGCATCACATCAGCTTCGGGTCCCCTTTCTCCCTAAACGGCCCATGTTGTAAAACAGCTCAGCTGCAGTAAGCAGGCCTCCAAACGACGCTGGGCCGCACATCTCTCCATCTGCTGTAACACTGGGAGACGGTGATGAATTTTGATGGGGCAGAAAACAACTCTATCTATGCCGAGAGGACGGCACACAACAAAGGTCAGTGAGGAATCTTTTTCGAAGAGAAGTTTTGGACACACTCACACTTACTGACGTGCTTTTGCATAAGTGCAGGCTATTTCACAAATGTGGTTCATACACTGCTGCGTGTTTGCCAGATATAATAATACCACATTTAGTTACTCAAGCAGCCCACATCATAGCAAGACAATGGTCTGGGAAGTAAAAGCTTTGTCAAAATACATTCTTTTGTAGGGCCTGTAACACAGCTACTCAAGGGGCTAAAAAAGAGGACTTCCTGGACTCTTGAGTAAGGGCAGAGCCTAGGAAACTTAAAAGATCCTGTCTCAAATATAAAAAGTATCTGGAGAGTCAATGACATAGCTCGGTGATGGGCACTTGCCTGGCATTTGTTAGGCCTGGCATCCGGTCCCTCATACCAAAACAAACATCATTATTCTTTTTTTTTCTTCCGAGACAGGGTTTCTCTGTGTAACAGCCCTGGCTGTCCCAGAAAGTAGACCAAGCTGGCCTTGAACTCACAGAGATCTGCCTGTCTTTATTCTTATTGGCGTTTAACAGCTGACTTTTAAAGAGAATCTTTCAAAGGCATTTCTGAGGTCACATTCAGGCACTGGATAACCCTTACTAAATTATGTGAGGGAAAGGGCGTGGGTGTGGAAAGAAGCAGCTGCACCACCCACGAGATTTCTCCGTTGCTGTTGCGGTCTGGAAGTAGCGGTAACACCCGAGGTTCAGGGCCTGCTGCAGAGGGCTCTCCCGCCAGGCAACAGAATTCCTGGGCCTCTAATAAAACACGAAAACTGGACTTCTCCACTCAAGAGTATTTCCCCAAAGAATACAGTTTTCTCCATGGTCAAGTTAAATTATCAAATAAATACAACACGGAGCACAGGTTCCCGCCACGCTGTAGTGACCGTGTGCCTGGTTCCCACTATTCCCACAGCTGAACTGGCTGCTTGCGTAACTCAAGTGTTCCCCTCCTCCAAGCTGGTGAAGCTGAAGCATTGAAGAACAAGTGGAAGACATAAAACCTGCAAACCAGAGAGGCGTGCTTCTCCTCTTCCTGCTTCTTCCTCTTCCTCTCCAAGTGGCCAGCACATTTAAGAAGCAGCAGTCACAATTATAAAGCTATCATAGAAACATTTTAGAATTTGAAAGTACATTAAATCGGCACAAGAGGACAGACCCAAGAATGCTGCCTAATGTCAACTCACTGAGTAAATTTAATGCACTATAAATTGCTCCATTTAAAACCAAAATGTCCAAAAATTATGGGAGACTTTTTAAAATTAAAAAGTCTCTATGCAGGAAATGGACGGATAATTTTCCGGGGCTGCCATAATGACCAATACAAATTGTCAGATAAGAAATTGAGCTGTGTTGAGGGGAATCAAAATGAACAAAAGATTCTTTTTTCCTATAGACTCCAAACATAAGCTGAGATGGCCTAGCATGAAATCGTAGGTAAATCTGTTGACTTTCAATTCCACATATCAAATTGCTTTCCTTTCTGCAAGGGAAGGAGGCATAAATAACAAAAATGAAGGCATGAAAAGATGGAAATTTGATCCTGAACTTCTCCCAAAGATTAATAATAGTAGTAGTTACAGCTTATGAATCCTGACCATAGGCCAGGCATGTGGATAAGCATTTTCTGTGTGTATTCAAAATAATCCTCGTAAATAACGGTTGTCATTATCCTTAAATTACAGATGAGGAAATCTTCTGTCTTTCCAAGGTTCTCCCCCAAAATCCAACAGTTGCAATGAAAATTGCCCACTACTGGCAAGAATGGAGTTACCTAGGTCTGGGCTCTGTGGGTGTCCCATAGCAAACAGGAAGCCAAAGGCGTGGCTCTGCCTAAATTGAATTTCATCTGGGTTCCTGCTGGAGCTCTGAGTAGCTAAGTTGTTTGCGAAATCTCTCATCAGCATGCTGGGACACATCAGCAAACAGCTCAGTGCTCTCTTCTCAGAGGCCAGTAGATGTCACCGGAGCATTGCACAGCCATCGGTTTGGTTGTAGGTATTAAATAATTCGATATTCATGTAAGATGATTAATAAACCATGGTAACTATCAAAGTCTTGTTGTCACAGAAATTTAGTAGCCTGAGCAAATGAGCACCTTCAGAGTTTCAAAGCAAAGGGTGCTACAAAATGGACTTGCTTCCCAAACAGTACTAGGTTGGTTATATAAGTATATATATATATATATATATATATATATATATATATATATATATATATATATATTTTACTGCATCTCCAAGGCCATGAGCTGTGGCATTATGAATAGCAGCCAGATACTAGAGGCATCGCCAGGAAACTATCCAAAGAAACCACAGCAAATCCACACAACCAAGCACCATGCTACTGGAGGAAATATGGGAAGAACATTCTCTACCACCATATAATTATGAGAATATATTAATGAGTAACATAAGCAAGGAGTCTAAGGGGCAAGATGTATAGTCTTCTGAAACCGCAAAGCCTGCCCCTAGACACACCTCCTTCAATAAAGCCACACCTCCTACTCCTTCCCAAACAGTTCCACCAACTGGTGACCAAGTATTCAAACATATGAGTCATTAGGGGTCATTCTCATTCAAACCAACATGACAGGCATTCAAATTTTCAACTGTAGGTCCCTACTCTCTTATATAATTGGACCCGATGTCCCTGTGAGGAAAACGCTCTCATCTTCATTTCACAAGTAAATAAACTAAAGCATGGAAAAGTGAAGACATCTTTTCAGAGCCTATACAGGCCTTTTCTCTGACAACTTCACTGATGTATATTTTGGATCTATTAAATCAAGTGTATAATCCAATAACTTTTAGTAACATTGTCCAGTGCTGCAGCTGTGACCATAAATCAGCTTCAGGCATTTCGATCCCTCCAACTGACTCTTTCATGCTCTTCATAGTTAATTTATTCTCCTATTCTTACCCCAGGAAATGATTAATCTACTTTCGTTCTCTGTAAGTTTGCTTTTCCTGAACATTTTATAAAAACAAAATCATACATATATAGTATATATCTTGTAAAACTGGCTTTTTTTAACGTAGCATCTTTTAGAGATTTATCCACAACACAGAATGTCATTCATTCATCCTTCTTCAATGACTACTGGTACTCCATCGTATGGATATACCAGGTTTTTGTCTATCTACTCACCAGTCCACGGACACTTGGATTGTTCCAGTCTTGAGATACCATGAGTAACACTGTTATATTTCTGGCCAGGTCTTTCTCGCAATGATGCTTTCATTTCTCTCTACCTGGGAGTGAAATGGTATACAGAAGATTTATGCTTATTCTTTTTAAGAAACTGTAAAGTATTCCATACTGTGCTACATTTCTGCGGGCGGTGTATGGAGCTTCTGTCTCTCCACTTCTTCAACAACGGTTCTCACTGCCTTATTTTCAAGAGCCATTGAGGAATGGGAAATGTTATCTCTTATTATGGTTTTAAATTGCATTTCCTTAATGACTAATAGTTCAGGACCTCTTTTTCATTATTCATACACACACACACACACACACACACGTGTGCATGCATACACACACATATCATTTTTTGCTGAAAGAAAAAACATGTCTCTGTCCTTTGTCCATTTGAGACTTTATTTTCTTATAAATTATAGGTTATAATTGCTCTGTGTAACTCTCCACAGCCTTTTATTGCGTGTGTTTTACAACCCTACCCCAGTCTGTTTCTTGTCTTTTCATTTTTACTTACTTTTGCCTAATTTTTATTGATTCTTTGGGAATTTCTCATCCTGCACTCCAGTCTCACTCATTTCTCAGTCTTTCCATATCTTCCCTCCACCTTTGTAGTCTCCCCGCCCCCGCTCCCCGAAGAGAAAAGAAAAAAATAACAAAACAAAATAAAACATACTTTGCTCCTCTGTCTCTCCCACCTCTCCACCACATGTTCATTCGCTGTGGTGGCCTTGGGAGCTGCTGTGTGTCACACAGAAAACTCTTTTGCCCAAACAGATTTATTTGCAAATGTTCATTGCAGTGAGTCTTTGGTCTGGTTCAGGGCCTCTGGCTCTGGTATACCATCAATACTGGACTCCTCTCTTGGATATCCTGCTGCTGCCCGAAGTCATGGAGATCCTGTGATTATGGTCCCACAGGACATCATGTGCTCCAGGAGTTCATACGTAGGGTAGATGTTGGGCTGGGCCAACTCAAAGCTCTGGATGTGGGCCTGGTGGTAACTGAGTTGGTAAGCCCAGGCCTCCATCAGGAGTTACCCCACCTCAGGCAAGGGGTACGGCCAGTTCTTCAATGCCCACGTCATCAGGACCAGCACTGTTCCCACACCGGCTCTGCCTACATGCACCTGCGAGGGGCAGGGTCAGCTTCCCTTCATGTGGTGGCCAGTGAGGAGTAGGGCCAGCTCTCCCATGAGAGGTGGGACCAGCTCAGCACCTCAAATATCAACATGGCTTTAGGCAGCAGTCCAGACTGCAGGCATCCGTGTGGCCTTTGATAGTAACAGAGGTTATGGACCCAGACATGGTCCCTGGCTTGCTGCTCAGGCCTGGACACCAATCACATGGCCTCAGGTGGCGATACAGAGCGTGGATATCCATGACATCAGCACAGACCCTGCCTATGGTAGGGTCATGAACCCGGATGTGCCCTTAGAGGCAACACAGGCCCGGACATCACATGGCCTCAGGATGCAGGGCAACTATTCACATCTGCCTGTTCCTCTCTGGTCACATCTCCAGTTCTGCCTGGTCTCGGCCACATGTTTGCTTGTCACAGTGGCACCGGCAGCAGACGGGTCTCTGCCACTATCTTCTGCCCGCCCGCCTGAGCTGAGCCATTTTACTTCTTAATTTTGAAGGCAAGCCTGCTGGGCTTCTGATATTTCATTTTATATTTTATCTTTCGACCAATACAAAGAGAGTTGGCAGTTAATAACATGGACTCTCCCTTCCCCGTTTACTTTTTTAAATCTTTCAACATTTCTCTTGGTGAAGTTTTCTTTTGTTCTTTTGAGATGGGATCTCACTCTGTCAATCTGGCTGCCCTGGAGCCTGATAGGTACATCAGGCTGAGAGGGGTAGAGAACACAAGCTTCCACCCCTACCAAGAAGCCGATAACTGCTAACAAAAGAAAAATTAGATTTCTCCAATGAAGTCTTTCTAGGTATATTAACCATACTTAAGGTTAAGTCCCATAGCCAAACAAAACTTAACTCACTAGTATTTTTATAGACTTTTTGTCTCATATTGCTTTGTTTGGGGCTTATTTTTTTCTTGCTGATCTTTTGCCTGTGTATTACAGCTTCAGATTTTGTGTTTGTGTGTGTGTGTGTGTGTGTGTGTTTCTTCTGTTCTTTCCTTTTTAAAATTCTGGTTGGTTGGTTGGTTGGTTGGTTGGTTGGTTGGTTGGTTGGTTGAACTGTGTTCTAAAGAGAAAGGGTGTGGCATTGGATGGGTAGGGAAGTGGGAACCTCCAGGATGAGTTGGGGAAAAGGAACTGATCACAGTATATTGTATAAAATGTTTTTCCCATAAAAGAATAAAGGAAGAGACCTAATTCCATCAACTCACCTCACCCTTAGAATGGGGGCAAAGGTATAGCCCAGCAATCAGGGTTATCTAAATAAGCTGGACCAGGTAATCTCCAAATAGATCGTCCTGGTTTTAAACTCTTCTAAGGTACACATTTCCAGACATAAGTCCTGATTACTTCTGGTCAAAAGGCCAAGTGGTCATTAGGATCTCTATGCAACAGCGTTTCAAGGAGAGAGCAGGCATCCATGCGTGGTCTTTACCATTCTCTGATGGGGTCTTTACACAAGTAACGGATATTCTGTTTTCAGTAATTCTACTCATTTGCATTGGTCCAAATAGAAAAACATATTTGGAAATACATCTAAAATAAGAATTGCAAATTTATGGCTAAGACCTCAAAGATCATGGAAGCAGAAATCCTAAGTGGACAGTCACGTGGGTGGTCACATAAGCTGCTGGCGCCAAAACCTTTACTGAGATGTCATCGGGTTGATTGGGAGAACAAATGAATAGAGGAGAAAAAGAAAAGAGAAAAAAGATTATTTCGGGCCGGGCGGTGGTGGCTCACGCCTTTAATCCCAGCACTCGGGAGGCAGAGGCAGGCGGATCTCTGTGAGTTTGAGGCCAGCCTGGTCTAGTAGAGCTAGTTCCAGGACAGGCTCCAAAGCTGTAGAGAAACCCTGTCTCGAAAAACCAAAAAAAAAAAAAAAAGATTATTTCGGATCCACAGTGGTTTTCCCAGCGCATTGTTAGGGTTCGCGGAACACCCCCGTGAAGCAAAGACATCACTCACATATACAATCAGCAAGGGTGTAGTTAATGATGGCACGCTGGGGTCAGCCAGCCAGACGACAAAATGGCTGCGAAAGGGGATTAGGTCATCCCGAACCGGATTGGTGGGGCTCCTTTCTCTTCTTTAACAGAATACTGGAACTGAAACCAAAACTGAGACCTAGCAGGGCACAGAAACTGAAAGTGAACTCAGGCCCAGCAAGGGCTGGTCCAGAAGAAGCCTGACCCTGGAGCTACAGTGGCCTCTACACATCAGTATCTTTTGATTTAGAATCTTTTTAAAAAACAAGCATAGACTTATTTAAGAACCTAAAATATATAGTACCAATATCTTCAAGGACTAGGTTAGGGGAGGGATTTGGAATCTTCCATTTTTGTTTCCTTGGGGGTTTGAGGTTTTGGTGTAATTTTGCAGTTCACACCGGTCTCAAAGTCTCGATCCTCCCACTTCAGGATCCTGAGTGCTGGGATCACAGTCAGGCATAGCTATAGCCGCTAAGTCTGTGAAACCTTAGCACTTTATATATTTATGACATTTATGAGAACCTAATCTAAAAGAATAAGATATTAGCTTGTCATTCTAATTTTACATGTATGAGTGATTTAAAATTGTGAAGTCTTTTAGCTTAAATCTTAATAGATCCAATACAGAGCTTAATATTTTTAAAAACTAAAGGTCTGCCATATTTATAAACTTAACATAATAAATTTATACAAGTTATTTAAGTATTCATAATATTTTAAGTAAGGCAAGTATAATACTTAAAAATAAATAGAATCTATTGAATTCATAAAAGCAGTTTGAAAGGCATTTGACCAGATTTGTGAATGGAGCCAAACATTAATAAAATCTCCCTTAAACATGATTGCTAGAACTTGCTGGACTGATAAATAAAATATTTATAATTTAACTTAGAAGCTCCAAGATATACAAATTTAACTCTAAACCTAAGCTTCATAATAATTCAAATTTTAAAGCCTAACTTAATTCTGAATTATCTCTTTTGTGTACAAAACTGCATGAAGGACCTTAAAAAATCACACTTGGCAGTTAGAGCAGACAGTCTCAAGCATGGATGCAATACCTATTGCATGTAGACATGTGTTCGAGACTGATGCACTCACTGTCCCCTGAAGCACCTGCTTAGGACCTACAGTAGCCACATGGGCAGAGGCCAGCAAGACCAGCATCGACCAGTGAAGTAGATCCCAGAGACTGACAGGATGCTTCTGAGACGGCAGACCATGCTGCTGCTCGACTATGGAACCCCAGCATCGCCTTAGACCCACAAACATGTATGGCAGGAGTCCCGCGATATACATGCATGGGAGTGCCATAATGAGATCCATCGTTTCCCATATTAACTAACAACAGTAATTTTAAAAGAGGAAAGAGAAGGGGAGATCAGTCTTCTACACATAATCCTGGGCATTTGAGAAAGGATGGGCTAGGCTCTGAGGCCAACAAGCCTAGCAGTTCACAGATCCCCAGGGTTCCCCAGGCCCTGCACAGTAAAGCATGCATGTCTTGGCAGAGAACTCAAGGGCGCCTTGCTATGTAGCACAACACTACCCTAACACCATGAAGTCGAAGAAAGCTCGGGTATAGAAATCTCTACCACCCAGCTTAGAGCCAGGGCTGTGCACTACCCTGAGCACTGTCCCTGCCTGCCATATGGACCCTGACACGATCATCACAAGGAGGCAGCCTCAGAGTCTGTGGCTGACAGAGAAAGAAAGACAAACCTTTGATTAAGCAGTGTGCCCAAGGACACAGCTCTGCAGTGTCCTGTCGGAGCCAGGACTTGAATGAACTCTCCCAAGCAATAAGCTATATTGCTCCTCGTTCCAGAATATATGCTATCTGTCTCCTTGCTGAGAGACAGATGAGGTGGAGACCTGTCTTCATGCCTGGTGGCATGCAGAAGGTGGCAGCAAGCCAAAGGCAAGAGCCCAAGCGGAGAAAGAGATAATTCAGATCCTGAGTCAGCATTGTTCTTGATGACAGTTAAGCTAATGGAAGCTACAAAACACAGCCAAGAAAAGTCTTTGTTTTTCTCCCTTTGCTGATGGGGATCTGGCTGTCTGGGGTCATTCAAAGGCTCCGTGTGTGTGTGTGTGTGTGTGTGTGTGTGTGTGTGTGTGTGTGTGTGTGTCTTGAATAGTGAGGCGAAGCAGCCCTGGTACCCTTGTACCCTTGCATCCCTCAAGGATGCCAAGAGGGAAAGGCGAGTTCACCTGGAAAAGGAGAAGGAACTTCAGAGCAAATTGTCAAGAGAGAATCACGACCGAATCACCCAAGAGGCACAACCCACTTCCGTTTACAGTATACATGTTGGTGCATTTGCACAGGGAACATCCTGCCTGGGCAATGCACGGGTGGGTAATTCAATTGGCATCAGGGTCACCAGAGCAAGTGACAAGGTACGAGTTCCCAAACCAAAGTGGCTAGCACTGAATCATGTCTCCCGCTCTTACTGGCTGTGGGACTTTGGATGAAGGGGCTGACTGACCTCAGAATCTAAAGTTCTTATATGTGAAGCAAGAGTAGCAGCAGGGGTGCCATGATGGTTAAGCCAAACGATCCCTGGGGTGTGTTCAGCACCTCGCTTGGCACACATCAGACACTCAGTGATCCTACGTACTGAAGAACTCCACCCTCCCAGCTTCTGGCCACTGCCCAGCTATCTTCATCCCCAAGGCTCAGAGTTCAACTGCCCTGTGGTCTCTCCCCAGCCCGTGAGCACTGGTATCACGGGCTATAAAGCCGTGCACCAACAACCGCAATAAGAAAGCCTTTTTAAATTCTTAGTCACAGGGATACCGGACCAATAGGAAGAGATCTCTGGGAGGTGTCAAGGACCCTGAGCTCTTACTTCAGCAGAGACTGAGGGAAACGCAATCGAAGATGGAAGGTTCTTTCTTACTGAGCTGCGTCTGGATGCTACAGGAGGAGGCAGACGGCTCAAACGCCTTCCTTCTTCCCTGTCTGCTCTGTAACGTCAGATAACGTTACTTCTCCAAGGACTGTTTCCCTCATCTGATGAGAATGATCATTAGCTCATGGGGCGGATATAGGAACTGTTCCTAAGTAATGCATAGGAGACCGATGTGCATAAACCGGAAGCCTTGGCTGAGTGTCGCAGCAGCCGGGTAATCCCAGCTCTCGGGAAACACAAGGATCATGATTTCAAAGCTAGCCTTGGCTCCAGAGAGACAAAGCCGAACCAAACAGAAACAGAAAAAGGAATGGCAGTCCCCTCTCACTTAGGAAATCATCTCCTATAATCAATGTCTGCTTAAGGCTTATGCGTCTTGCTTCATGGTGATTTGCCTGAGGGGAGATACGAAGGTGGGGGCCTGAAATGATCCAGGTTTGGGCTTTAATCCTAACTAGAACAGGCCATGCTGATTCTCCCAAAGAAGTTAGAGATAAAGCTTCCGAGGGGTGACCCCCACATTTCAAACATGTTGTCTCCTTATCCAAGGGCTGTTTCTGTTCTTCTAAGAGTCATTCAAAGAACTGCCTGGCACTTCTTGGCTGACTCCGAAGGCTGAGAAGAAGCCGTGCGTCACGGCACACTGCACTCCCCGTGCCGTAACTTAATCCACGGAAACACCGACAGAAAGAATATGGAAATGTTTATTTAGATAAACCTAAGAAACTGACATGGAAATAATAGAGCCAAACAGATTCTGTATTTAAAATGCCTGAACCTGTCAGAGCAGCTCGATGGGGCCACCTGCAGACTAAAATGGAGAACGCTCACGCTGTTCAGCGGAAAATTACTTCAGAGTCTCTCAGCTAGCGCATAGCAAGACAGAGAAGCCCAATAGGTAGGGCTGTGGGGGAACTGATAGTCGCTCGTGCCGTGCCGACTGTGTGTCAGCGGCGGTGTCTAGTCTCTTACTGAGCATGACAGCATTGCAGCCCCTGTGTGCCACGTGTCTGCCAGCGTCTCAGCTGGCTCTCCCTTCACTCGATGCCTTACAGGTGTGGACTCAGAGAGTCCTCGCAATAACCCTCTCAAGTAGGATTTACTGGCCATTAAAATGTGAGATGGGACACAAAGAAGTATGAAGGACAAGACTGTAATTTAACCGAAAGATTCAACCTAATCTTGCATGGTCTTGTCAATCATGAAGCGACCCTACCATAAAGTCACACACACACACACACACACACACACAAAAAAAAAAAAAAAAAAAAAAAAAAAAGCCGAAGGGAAATGACCCTAAATCGGCAACGCCATGAGGTCATCATAGTTTAGACTGTGACAGTGATGTTCGTGAATTTGGAATTGTTTGGCTTTTGGTGAGGTTTGTTTTGTTTGTTGGGGGATCTGGGTGTTAGTAAAGACTTTCACTGTTGTTGCTTAAATGGGTAAACACGTTTACATGATTCAAAACTCACCAGGAGAAGCTGGGGCAACGGTTCATTCAGTAAACGCTTTCCTAAGCAGAGGATCTGAGTTCAATCCTGATGTTAAAAGCAAACAAGTAATGCCAGGTGGTGGTAGCACACGCCTTTAATCCTAGCACTCGGGAGGCAGAGGCAGGTGGATCTCTGTGAGTTTGAGGCCACCCTGGTCTACAAGAGCTAGTTCCAGAACAGGCCCAAAGCTACAGAGAGACCCTGTCTCAAAAAACAAACAAGCGATCAAAGAACCAAACAGGTGTGGTCAAACTTGCCTTTAATAGCACACATGGAAGCAGAGGGCCTCCGAGACTCGCTGCCAGCCAGTCTAGCCAAATCAAGCAGCTCCAGGTTTGGTGACAGACCCTTTCTCTAAATAAATAGATAAATAAAAGGGAAAGTGATTGTGGGAGACACCTGATGCCTGACAGCATCCTTTGACCTCCCCCAACACACACACACATGAACACACATATCCATTAACACAAATTCAACAGGTACCCAACAAGTGTGTTTTCTTTTTTGTCCATGCTATTCAGTGTCTCTCCCTGTAGTCAAGCCAAGCTGTTCATTTCTAGGGTAGCTGTACAGAGCTTTCTTATTGCAAATGCAAGCAGAAAAATACACACATACATAACACATGTGGGTGGATGGAGGGAAGGCAACACCTATGACTTATATTCACAAAGTTCTGTACTTGGCACTGTTCCTAGGACCTTGAGGTCCCTCCCTGCTGGTACCTTCAGGTTCCATGTTCCTTGTGAGATTTCTTTTCTTGACTGGACACTCAAGTCGTATCTAGGCTTTGACGCTACAGTGAAAGGCTCCGTCTGCAGATGAGTTTTCTTATTTGAAAGTAGATCTGATAACAATGCAGACGTGAGATCACTGGTTGAAGCGCTGTGTGTGTTTGGTAGCTGGTTCTGTTCCCCTTGCAGAAACTGTGATTCCCTGCCACTCCGTTTGCACCTATGTTTGATCCAGGTGTTTCTGAGAGTCTAACTGCGTCAGCGCCTTCACACACCCTCACACACTGAAGACAGTGATTCTGTCACTACACAGTCTGAGATGGGATAGCTGATGACAACTTGGAAGTCGAACGCATGACTTCAAAATTGTGTTCTCACCAGAAAGGGAGAAGTGTCCCAGTAATGACTATTAACTAAGGGTTCAAAATTGAAAAGGATAACTTTTACTTTAGTGAAACGCTATCTTTTTCTCTTGGGGTGTTGCCATCTCCCGTGATGGTTATGGCAATGACAATGTGAATGAGCCCCACCCCCAGAGGTGTGTACCCTTAACCTCAGAAGCTGTAGCATAACCTTTGTTCCTACTTAGAGGAAGATGTGGGGAAGTGTTCTGTGTGGGCTGTAGCACATGATACTCATGCTGAACGAGGCACAAATGAATGCTGCTGGATGCCCATGATGGAGCTAATTCCCAGTTCTCTCTTTGAGAGCTTACAAGCTCCCCAGACATTTCCATAGCCAACCCAGACACAGCCGAAATAAGCTATCAGCTTCACACCAAAAGGAAGGGTGTGCACGCATGGCAACTACAAAAGACCATAATACAAGACACAGATTCTGAGCCACCCGCTTGCTGATGCTGAGTGTTACTTTGTTATCCTAGGGAAGTTGGATGTGGCCTGCAGTAGGTCTATGGTCCAGTACATTAAGTGGTGCTGGGTTTCGATACTACTCACCAGGCATCTCTCAACATCACTCATCCCGACACATACCCTGGACTAGCTGGGTTCTGCTTCCCACTGAGTAACCCTCATCCTGAATTGGACTGAACATGGGGCAGAGAAACATGTGGGCATGTTCTGTTTAGGATAGGGGTTCAGGGGAACCAAGAATATCTTGTATTTTGTCACCAGGATAGCTTGGCTGCTGGGTACCAGGAAGAAGATGCTACAGAGGTGACCACATTTGCCCCTCCTTTATCTCTGGCATCGTATCTGGGCCTCACAAAAGAACGAATGGAGAAGTACGTGAAGGCGCTGACCCGTAGAGGAGGCTCATGTCTAACCCCAGCCGCTCCGAGAGCTCAGCCCTAGCGATACAGGGATCTGGCAGTAACGCAACCCTAAGGATGAGGTCCACGGGCGGGGTCCAGATTTAGCCCAGCAAGGCTGTTACTGCTGGACTCAGTAACTTCAAGCCTCTCTGTTGTTTACAAGAGTAAACGTGAATGAACGAGGTTACTGACAGTCTAGTGTGACTAAGATTGTCGTATCTATTTGAAAAGGCTTATTTATTTTTATGCTATATGTGTGTGCCTACTTGTCTGTAAATGTACCACGTGCATTTGTTGAATCCCATGGGACTGGAGTTACGGTAGCTTTTCAGCCACCCGTGTGAGAGCTGGGAACCAAACCCAGGTCCTCAGGAAGAGCAGCAAGTGCTCTTAGCCACTCACTGAGCCGTCTCTTCAGCTCCAAGATTGCCCTATCTGAAAGACACAGTTTATTAAATAAACTAATGACACCCAATTTACAGCTAATCTAAAGACGTTGTTTCTCTGATCTAGTGAATTTCCTTACAGCAACCTTGTCTAGCATTTTTTCTCATTATTGGGTACTATGGTGCCACCTAGTGGGCAATATAGAGGTAGCACTCGCAAAAAAAGGGTCGTGGAAGTTAGAGAAACTGCTCCTCAGGGCCACCAGTTCCAGTTTCAACATGTTCTCCCATCTCCTCCTTTGCTAAAGCAGAGATGTGAGAAGTTAATAAACTTTGTTCCATCTACCACACATGCCCTTGTGGAAATGACAATTTTTGCCTGAGAGTCACTCAGATCACGGACAACTCTTTCACTTAAGGGAAAAAGCAGTAGGGCCGTGTAGTAGTGGTCTGGCCAGGTCCCGTGCCAATATGCTGCCATCGTGTGACTCATTCCCTTTGGAAGCCAGAGAGCCCGCCTTCCCTGGGCGCTGCTTTAAGCTTCGCCAACATTCCAAGGAAGAAAGGTGAATTGAGGTTGAGAGAAACTGACTACTAAAGAATCTGAAAGAAAATGTGTGTATTAGATCCTGTTAGATGGATCCGGAACTCCCTGCATGGTGACAGCAATGAGCTGATATCTAGATCCTGATGAAGATGGAGCAGAGGCAGCGGGGAGATGGAGTCTGGGAGGTGAGAGGTGAGACAGAAGTTAGAGGAATATGAGACACTCCCAAATTGCCTTCTCTCTGATGACAGATTCTTGGAGCTTCTCCGGGGCTACTCCAACTCCCCAACAGCAGCTGGGTACCCTTCCATCCAACTCAGTAGCTAACGTGATTAGCAGCAGGCCCACAAGGTAAGGGCCCCATAGTGCAAGGCACCACAGAGTCTCACACTGGTCCCTAGTCCCAGGTCTTCACAGTTACTTCTAACTGGTGCTTCGTCTACATGGTTCCCGCAACTGTCTCTTCAGCTGGGAATTCTAAAACAACTTAGACAACCCAGAAAAGGCTTTACTATAGCTGGATTATCATACAAGATATCGTTAGGTAGACAAACGAACAGCCAGTTGAAGAGGTTCATAAAACTGAAGACAGAGATGTAGTTCACCTAGGATAAGAGTGGGGGTGGGGAAGGTTTGTAGTTAAATAATTCAGACACAAACTCAGGTAGGAATATGGATGATTAGATCCCCTAGTGTGGCAGAAGAACTACTTGGTTTCTGCCACACTTCTTGGACTGAGGCCAGATACCCCGAGACCAGATAATCCAGGCTTATGTTTGTCCTTTGTCATCAGCCTGTCACACACCAGCGGCCAGAGACGAAGGTGGACAAAGCTCAGGCCAAGGGCAGATGAGGCCGATGTTCCACGAGCTTAGACTCTGGTCATTTCTTCATTTTTCAGTCAGACACTTCAGAGGCAAAGACTTTGTAAAGAGAATGTCATTTTATCAAGAAGGAGAAAGGGTTTTGGATAGGAAAGGAAGGTGTTTCTGGGCCAGGAGTTCTACCTTTCATTATACCCCAAAGATGCCAGCAGTGCCATGCAGCTCCAGGTGACTCAGCTTAGGGCCAGTGACTGATCTTTGTCTATTTGCTTCATTAGCCAAAGGCATACTTCTTCTTCAAAGATGCTTAGGTTTTCATTTTGAAAGTATACACATCCCATCTACTTGCTACCAACCCTCATGAAGGGAGCATATGTCCTTGCCTGCCAATGCTGGGCTTTACCCTGGAGCTTCTTTTATGGAAATAAGTGCTGGAAGACACATACTGTGATTTTTTTCTATATGTGCATACATATAATAAAGTTTTTAAACAGAGCACTGGAGCCAGGTGTGAGGATTCATGCCTCTAATCTTAACACGCTGAGGCTGAGGCGGAAGACCACCAGTCTGAAGCCAGCCTGGAGTAAGTAACAAGCCACAGTCAGCCTGGAATTTATATCAAGACCCTGTCTCAAAACAAAAGCAAAAGCAAGCAGGTCCAGAAAGGAAGAGACTAATATTGTAGAACAGCTCCAGCAAGATGCCATAACAAGGACGGTGTGGCCATTCCTCTGAGAATGTCCTGGTGTGCTGCTGCTCTCATGGCAGAGTCCCCGTGCTGGCAGGACGCAAGGTGAATGACTAGGTGTCTAGCTGTCGCCGGACTCTGCAGTCTGCAGGGGGACTGCCAAACTAGCATGGGCTCTCTTTCCTTCCGCAGTTGCCTCAGAACAGGAAAGTTGAGGACTTTCATCCTTTCACCCAAAGGAGGCGCTGGACCACTTTCTTTAGTGTGTTTAAGTTGCAGAATCTCATTACTACTCTTGTGCCTTGGAGGTTAAGAGTCACTTGAACTTAAGCACCGTGGTGCTGCGTCAGTTGGTCTGAAAAGTAGAGATGACTGTGAAGTGACCAATGGGCAGATAGCAGCAACAGTGTGAGAAGATGCCTTACAGCCCCGGTGGCACGGATCGGTATACCCCAGTGAACAACAGACATTGCTAAGGCGTATTCAAATACATTATACAGTTAGTTTATATAAATAGATTGTATATACATATACACTTATGTATATATACATATGCATTGTTAAAACAGTGTTGTGAGATATTTTATCACACTGTGTAAAGATATGTCATCGTGATTGGTTTAATAAAAAGCTAAATGGCCAATATCTAGGCAAGAGGTCTAGGCAAGACTTCTGGACAGAGAGAGCTCTGGGAAGAAAAAAAGGGCTCGCCAGCTGAGGAGATATAAAAGACACAAGACACATGGCAATGCGTAGATTAATAGAAATGGATTAATTTAAGTTACAAGAGTTAGTTAGAAACAAGCCTAAGCTAAGGCCAAGCTTTCATAATTAATAAGAAGTCTCCATATTGTTATTTGGGAGCTGGCAGGCGGACAGAGAAAGACTTGCTACAAAACAGTTTAAGTCCACACGAGGAAACTGTTTTGAACTGGATCGCATACAGTAGAAAGTGTGCATTGCAAGAGCTTTCAAAAGTATGTTATCTCATATTCTAGCACAGAAAAACAATGGAAATTATGATAAATGAGTTAACAAGTTTAAGTTGTATACAGTATAGTGCCCACGTGCCCCATACTGTCAAGGCAAACTATGCAGTTTGTAAACATTCCCAACAGTAAAGATAGTTAAGTTCGATACTTCAGTATCAGTTATCTGAAATATTTACTATATGAGCACTAACTCAGTCAAATAGCCTCTATGAGAAAGTTCTCTTAGTTTTACTGTTTGGGTTTTTGTTCAGTTCATTTGTATTCATACAGGATCTCAGGTATTTCAAGTTGGTCTCAAACTTGATACGTAGCGTAAACTGGCTTTTAACTCCTGATGCCCCTGCCTTCACCTTCCAAATGCTCAAATTACTGGCATTCACTCTCATACCCAGTCATAAATTCTCTTCATACACTTGACACTTCCTTTCTTCTGATCTTCAAGCCCAAACCCCAAATGTTAGCAAGCTGCACAGGTGTACTGAGGGACAGCACGGTGTAACCACTGGAGATTCATTTCCTTGTGGTATCATCATGACTCAGAGAAGAGGACAACTATACCTGTTTCTACTTGACCAATTCATCATTCAATAACCCAGCGAAATGACAGTATCTCCAGATGATGTTCCACGTGGTTCAGTGTTTCCGTTGTATTCCTACACACCTTTAATCTCAACGCTCAGGAAAGAGACAGGCAGATCTCTGTGTGTTGGAGGCTAGCCAGGGTTATATGGGGAGACTTGTCTTAGAAAAAATAAAACAAGAAACCAACAAAACAAAACAAAATGAAGCATGTAGGATAAAGCGTGAAGCTCCTTGATCTGCCAGGTCAGCTCACACCCTCCCAAAAAACATCAACCTGTTTTGTCCCTCCGGTCACCCTGTCCCTCGGGTCACCCTGTCCCTCGGGTCACCCTGTCCCTCCGGTCACCCAGTCCCTCCGGTCACCCTGTCCCTCGGGTCACCATGTCCCTCGGGTCACCCTGTCCCTCGGGTCACCCTGTCCCTCCGGTCACCCTGTCCCTCTGCTCCGGTCACCCTGTCCCTCCGGTCACTCTGTCCCTCGGGTCACCCTGTCCCTCGGGTCACTCTGTCCCTCCGGTCACCCTGTCCCTCGGGTCACCCTGTCCCTCTGGTCACTCTGTCCCACTGGTCACCCTGTCCCTAGGGTCACCCTGTCCCTCGGGTCACCCTGTCCCTCGGGTCACCCTGTCCCTCGGGTCACTCTGTCCCTCCGTCACTCTGTCCCTCGGGTCACCCTGTCCCTCCGATCACCCTGTCCCATGGGTCACTCTGTCCCTCCGTCACCCTGTCCCTCGGGTCACCCTGTCCCTCGGGTCACCCTGTCCCTCTGGTCACTCTGTCCCTCCATCACTCTGTCCCTCGGGTCATCCTGTCCCTCTGGTCACCCTGTCCCTCCGGTCACCCTGTCCCTCCGGTCACCCTGTCCCTCGGGTCACCCTGTCCCTCCGGTCACTCTGTCCCTCTGGTCACCCTGTCCCTCTGGTCACTCACCTTACATGGAAGGCAGAGTCTCATCCCACATCTTCTCTGCAAACTGACAGAAGGATTCATCCGAGGTGAAGCATAGTTCTACTCTCCATATGAAAGTGCCAAGCTCTGCAGCTTTGATAAGTCTCAATCCATTCGTAAGGACTCGACATACTTGTCACTCTCATCCCCACCAACACAGAGAATCTCTGAGTTATTTTAAATATGAAGACCTGGATGTCTCAAATGTCTTCTAAGAGTCCAATTCCATCAAAGAACCTAGAAATGGGAAACTTGGGAATTCACTGCCATCACTGACAAAATCAACTTTACCATCAACAGTGTCTTAATAAAAAAAAAATAGCCTGGCAAAACACCATAAAGGAAATAGGGTTTATTTTGGCTTATAGTTCAAGGTCTATCACGGCAGAGACATCCAGACAGCAGGAGCTTAAAGCAGCTCACATTGCATCCACAGCCAAGAAGAGAACAATGAACACATGTGTGCTGCACAGGCCCCTCTCCCCATTACACTACACCATCCAGAATATCCTGCTCAGACAACAGTTCCTCTCACACTTAATCTGAGTCTTCCTGTATCAATCAGATAACCAAGATAATCCCTCAGAGATGTGCTCAAATAGATTCTGTTAAGCTCTCATCACAAGTGGTAATCAGCTAATTTCTTCCAAGCCTGCACGTCAGTTCTGCTCTGAGGATTATGGTAGCACAGATGTGTAGATGTGTGCCGCTGCACGCGCGAGTGTGTGTGTGAGTGCACGCGAGCACACACACACACACAAAGCATGCACACACAATTTAACAACCAAAAATAGCAAGATCCACAGTCTGGAAGGTTGCATTTTGTCTATGCAAATTATCACACAGTCCATGAAATGTAAGAAGACAGTTTCAAAAATCAAATGATCCCATAACAGATTTGTAAAGATGATCAAAATTCAGCAGGCTTCATGTGCTGCCGCTCCAAAGATGGTTTCCTAGGCAGTTGCCGGAGTCTGTGAGCAGCGTATCCTACAGCCTTTGGTATTCTAGGAAGGACTGATACTATCCATTTCCTTTCAAATCAGGCATTTTCCGGCCTCACAATGTTCAGCAGCCAGCCATCAGTGGGTAAGGCATTCCTGCTGCAGGACTGTGTGCTGAGAAGCCAGAAGCACCGATGCCTTCAGTAGACTGACCTCGAAAGCAAGCTTTCCCTTCCAGCAAGGCTCATGAAAGGGGAAGCCTGCCTGAGAACACTGAAGCTCGGGACTCCTTGTGGGTAAAGGGAAGAAATGAGGCAAGCGTAATGTTTCCTCAGTCCACAGACTCAGAATTCCATTTACATGTGTGACCGAGAAACAACCCGCACACGCCTGTGACATTCAAAGGTGGCAAAATAAAAATATTCACAAAAATCTTTCTATCTTAGTAGGTGTTCTATAGCTGTGAAGACCCACCATGACCATGGCATCTCTTATAAGGAAAACATTTAATTGGGGTGGCTTACAGTTTCAGAGGTTTAGTCCATTATCATAATGGCAGACGGCAGCGTGGCAGCATGCAGGCAGACAAGGTGCTGGAGGGGTAGCTAAGAGTTTTACATCCGGATCAACAGGCAGCAGGAAGAAAGAGCCCCTGGGCCTGACTTGGGCCCATGAAACCTCAGTGCCCACCTGCAGTTTCATACTTCCTCCAACAAGGCCACACCCACTCCCAACAAGACCACGCCTCCTAATCCTTCTAAGTAGTGCCATTCCCTGATGACTAAGCATTCAACTATGGGAGCCTATGGGAGCCATTCTTATTCAAACCTCCAATGTCTATAACTTAAGGGTCAGCTTGCTTATTTTAAAAATTCTAGAAATAACGTGCTGGTCAGCTTTGGGCTGTTCTAATAATTGTCACCCAAACCAGACGGTTTTAATCACCAGAAATGCATTGTTTCACAGTCCCGAGAGCAGGAGAAGCTGAGAGTTGAGGTAGGGGCAGGGTTGGTTCCCCGAAGGATAAATCCATTCCAGACCTTCTGTAAGGCCTGAACCTGGCTGTTGTTATCACCGTGTTGCTCTGCACTGTCTTCCTCTATGCATGGCTCTGTCCCCAAATCTCCCTTTCATCAGGACAGCAACAACAGGGTTAAATCTCACCCTAATGATTTTACTTTAGAATGGAGAACACGGTAAAGATCCTATCTCCATATATGGTCACATTCTGAGAATCTGGTGTAATAGACTCAGATCTGAGCCCTCGGCTTCCTGATGAAGTACCAGGCTCTTGTGTCTGTCCCAAGACAAAGGATCGCACTGGGGACAACTAGAAATAGGAATAGACAGTTCATTTAGAAAGGGAAACCACTGTTGAGAACGGGAGTAGGCTGTGAGTTAAGGGTTAAACACCAAACAATGTCCACCATGAGGTCCATGACCCTCAATAGGCCATTTATGAAGTATCAGCTTCTCCATATTTTTATAGTGTGGGCTTTTACCATGTATGCTCTGTCAAACCATGAAGTCCCAGGTGGAAAATGGCTTCCAGTTTTCTCTGTAAATTGACCTTAGAATGTACTATGTTATTAGAGTCCCAGGTGGGGAAAGACTTCGAGTGTTTCTCTTCAAACTGGCTTTTTTTCATATGTTGATCTTCTTCATGGTGCTCTCTCTATATATATATATATATATATATATATGTGTGTGTATATATATATATATAAGATTATATATATATATATATATATATAATCTTATTTTTTGGAGAACTTCATACACAATACAGTGCGCATGCCAATCTTGGTGCAGGCTTTTCTAGTCTCTATTCCACTGCCACACTGGGATTTAGACTGTAGCATCTGAGTTTAGGGGTTGGTGACACACATCTGCCCTCCTAGAACTCAGGAGGCTGAGGTAGGGGGACTGACTGAGACTCGACAATTTATGTAGCCTGTACTACATCCTGAGACCCTGTCCCCACCCAAATAAATAATTCATTCATCTATTTATGGGGTGTATATAACTCAACTACAACAAATAACTGTTCAACTTCTGTGACCCTGTCTGGGGGTGAGGTGTTCTAAATCTGCGCCAGCACTCACTGCTTGTGAGTGAGAATGGCTCTCGCCACAATGGAGATACATTTTCATTGTAACTGGTGATACTGAGAGTAATAGTGTGCTTATTGCCCATAGCCATCTGTATGAGTTTAGACTTAGGGAGAGACAGTGAGAGAAGGTCAGAGGCTAAAGCCCGACCAAACAGGTGTGGGCTGTCCCAGAATCCCTGGGGAAGGAGGGGCCAGGTGAGCTGCATGGAGAGGTGAGGGTCAAGATCAGTCCAGGTGAAGGCAAAGATGTTTTGAGATTGAGAGCTGAGAGGAATAGAGAAAAAAAGCATCCTTGAGGTCTAGAACTGAGAAGTGGGAGGTTCCTAGAGGGATAGTGGAGAGAAGTGTGTAAGGGTTAGGCACTACAGGATGAAGAGGGACCACTGCGGAGTTAATGAGCCAGAGGTCTTGAACCAGGCGATGGGTTCCATTAGGTTTCTTAATGGCAAGTATAGGGGTGTTAAAGGGAGAAGAGGTGGGGCAAAGTAGGTTTTTTCTTAAAAGGTCAGAGATAAAAGGATTAAGTCCCCTAAGGCTCTAGAGAGAGAGGGGGTACTGAGCTTGAGTAATGTACTTAGTAGGATCTTGTAATTGGATAACAGTGGGGGAATGGTGTTTAGCAATGGAGGGGTTTGGGGTGTCCCAGACTAGGACACGGAACAAGCAACAAACCTTAGGAGTTTATTAGATGATGGAGGAGTGTCTCTGTGTTATTTTCATTGGTTAATAAAGAAACTGCCTTGGCCCCTTTAATAGGACAGAAAATTAGGTAGGCGGAGTAGACAGAACAGAATTCTGGGAGAGAGAAGGCAGACGCTTTAGGCAGTCGCCATAGTCAGTCACCATGCTTCTCCTCTCCCAGAGAGATACAGGTTAAGATATCTCCTGGTAAGTGACCACCTCATGGTGCTATATAGATTAAATATGGGTTAAGCAAGATATGAGAATTAGCCAATAAGAGGCTAGTACTAATGGGCCAGGCAATGTTTAAATGAATACAGTTTCCATGTAATTATTTCGGGTGGAAAGCTAGCCGGGTGGCGGGACACAGTTCTGCCATTCCTTCTACAATTAAAGGGAGTGCGTACAGGCCTGGGGATCATTGTGGAGAGAGAGAGAGAGAGAGAGAGAGAGAGAGAGAGAGAGAGAGAGAGAGAGAGAGAGAGAGAGACCATCCCGAGCATCCATCCCTAGGCGGGTGGGCCAGGGCTGTGTAAGAAAACTAGCTGAGCAAGCAGAGGGCACAAATCAGCTAAGCAGGGTTCTTTCATGGACTCTGCTTCGGTTCCTGCATTCAGATACTTGCCTTGAGCTCCTTTCCTGGCTTCCCTGGATGACAGACTACTCTGTAAAGAAAATAAACCCTTTTCTTTGGGTCAATGATTTACTACTGCAACAGAAGGCAGAATTCGCTCTGCTCTGTCCAAGTGATGCATATAAAATCCACTGCTAGACAGGCGTGCTGGCTCGCACCTATACTCCTAGCACTCTGGAAGCTGAAACAGAGGAGAGCTCTGAGTGTGAGGCCAGCCTTTGGACAACATAGTGAGTTCCAAGCTAGACTGAGCTAGAATCAGCCTGTCAAACACACACACACACACACACACACACACACACACACACACACAGGGCTGTAGAGATGGCTAAACAGGTAAAAGCATTTACCCAGAAAACCTGACCACCTGTGTTCAATCTTCAGAACCCAAAGTAAGAGAGAACCAACTCTCAAACCTGTCTTTTGACCTCTACATATGAATCAGGGCATGCATGGCATGTGCACATGTGCACACACAGACACACAAATAAAAAACAAAAATATCAGACTGTTCAGCAAATGTACAAGTGCCCCCTCCACACACACACACACACACACACACACACACATACATACACAAAATAATAATAGTTTCCCAGTGGTTAGGAGCACTGACTGCTCTTCCCGAGGTCCTGAGTTTGATTCCCAGTATCCTTGAACCTGTAGCTCCAGTTCCAGGGCATCCAACACCCTCTTCTGGCTTCTTCAGGAACCAGACATACGCATAGTGCACAGACAAACATACAAGCATACTATTTAAACATATTAAATAAAATCAAGTATTTTTTTTAAAAAGTAATAATAGTATCACAATACTCAGGTCTAAATTGGACTTGACGGGTTAAAAAACAAGCGTGAAGTTGGATGGGTAAGGAGGTGGGGCTGAATCTGGGAGGAACTGAGGGTGGATATGAGCAAAAGAATTCATTCATCATATGAAATTATCAAATAATCAATACAATATTACTTAAATAATAAGCACACACACAAACAAATTTCTTTGCCCCTCGATAGGCTAATTGACAAACTATAGCTACTGGCCAGATCCCGCACCTCTCTGACAGAGGAAGACCACTGGCCCTAGGTAGCTTCTGCAGATTGAGAAGAAAGCGAGAGAGCTAAATTGGTTAACACTCCCAGAATACTGAGCAAAAGTTGTGGGAAAACTGGCATTGGGCAAATCCTATCAAGAAGGCTGCTTGGCAGGGCAAAAGCATTCGAGTAGAACATGTGGGAGGAAGTTTAAAATTACCAGGAGGAAGGAGGAGCTATGAGCTTGCCAGAGTCAGGATGAGGGATGGCTTCTTGGACCTTAGCAGAGATGCTATTTGTGATTGATCTTTAGCAGATGAGAGAATCTCCTCCCTTCAGTCTCCTCAAGCTGAATTCAAAGACCCAGAACTTAGATTGTGAGCATCAGAGGTTTAGGACCACTGTGCTCAACCAAGCTTTCTGTCCACTCCAGAGCAAGAAGCCACTCTACAAGTCAGCTACAGAGGTAAAACACAGGGACAGCGGGGCCACAGTGGGGAGGAGCATCACCCACTCCTGCCTAAGGGACCAGGGGTTTCAGATATTAATACTAGATAGTCTTAAGTATTATACTGACATAACATGTGTGACCCAAGGAAAGATGAGAAGATATCTAAAATAGAAAGATAAGGGCATAAATGTGTGCATACACACACACACACACACACACACACACACACCTGACCATTGTCATAACAATAAGGAAAGTCCTTAAAGGAACTCCAAATTGCTCAGAGATCAAGGAAAACCATTTCCTTTACTGGGTTTTAGTTTTAAAATAGTTTATTCAGCCGGGCGGTGGTGGCACATGCCTTTAATCCCAGCACTCAGGAGGCAGAGGCAGGTGGATCTTTGCGAGTTCAAGGCCAGCCTGGTCTACAAGAGCTAGTTCCAGACAGGTTCCAAAGCCACAGAGAAACCCTGTCTAGAAAAATAAATAAATAAATAAATAAATAAATAAATAAATAAATAAATAAAATACTTTATTCATCCATAAAGCTGAAGCACCATTTCCCAAGGGTCTGGGTTAGAGAAAATAAATTGCTCATACAGTAGTCCAGGCTATCATGTGGAACACCTCCTCAGGTTCCCTTAGCCCTTGAAGATCCTTAGGCCTGCATGCTAGGGAGATAAGCGTGGTGGGGAAAGAAAAGAGCTAAGGGAACCAACGACAGAAGTTCCTAAGCACGATGCTGCATGCCTAAGTTCTCTCTCTCTCTCTCTCTCTCTCTCTCTCTCTCTCTCTCTCTCTCTCTCTCTCTGTGTGTGTGTGTGTGTGTGTGTGTGTGTTTGGAAATTCTCTGCTCCCGTGTCCATTATTTTTTAGAAGGCAGCTCTTCTTGTATTTTGTTGTATTCAAATTTAAATTCCTTATTTTCATGATTTCTTCATGATTTTTATTTTAGAGAGCATTCCAGATTTCCCTGTCAAAAAGAGACAACTTCTTATACCTTCTAAATTCTTTCAAAGGCAGTGGGTTACATCAACCTCAAAGGTTTGTTTTATTTTGAGGATATATTTGTTTTGGCTTTCTGTCAATCAAATTCATAAATTTTCTTGATTTATAGGAAGTTATTGCTGACAGATGTGCACCACTTATTATGCCCCCCATTGTATGTGGGGTATCAGCAGATAGCATGTGTCAGTGGGTTCTATCTGCGGGTCCCAGCCACGGAAGATGGGTCTCAGGCTTGGCAGTAAGTGCACTTACCTACCGAGCTATCTCACTGCTGCCAGACAGAAAGAGTTTAAAGAATGACTCACACCATTGAGGTGAACTCTCAGTTTCTAACAGGTATAACTTTCAACAAAAAAGTATTATTATTTATTTCTAACTATAAAAGGAAAGCAAGCTTTGTTATGGGAAAGTTGTAAACAAAAAACATACAAAGGAAAACTTACAGCTTCTAAGTCATCACCCTGTTAATGTATCTGCACAAACATAGTTCTGTTTTTACACTTCTGCATATGCATTTGCATATGTTTTCATTTTATTTAACTTAATGTGAATTATTTTAAGGTATAGTATGCCACTGTATTCTAAAATTTAATCTCTACTATATAACAAACTGCAACTTCCTTTTTTATTGTTTCTAACAGACCTAGGATAAATATCCCTGCACACAAATCTCTCTGAACATTCCTCGTTGTTCTTTAATTCCGAAGTTGAAAACATTGGGTTAAAGATACGAACACTTCCAAAGTTAAGGGGAAACATGCACTGCCACATGGAGTCTTTGGAATCTTGTATTTTCTAAGTTCAGTGACCTGACAGGAATGTCAAAGGCACATTCTGGGCGGCTTCCCCGTGTAGAAGAGCCCCAGAGGTTGAGCCCTAGGTTCCTAGTAAGCCTACCAGATCCCAGTAGGAACTGTTTATACTGTCACCTCCCTAAACAGGAGTCTGAGCACAGCTCTGTGTCTTGCTGCCAGACTCCCTCCCCTGTGGCCTGGGCTCGGTGGCAGAAGACCGAGAGACCAAGCAGGCGAGGATCCGAGGAGGCTACCAGCATTTCCACTTGCTGTTCTACTTTCTGCACATACAGTCCCCACCATACTTGTGAAATATCTCAGTCTGAACATGAAAGATGGGGTGCCACTAAGGAGCACCTAAAGACATTCAAGAGAAATGAAAGAATATCAAGCAACACTTCTTCGATTGCCAGATTCCAGTTCCAATTTTGGTTTCAGACGTCCCATTGAAAACAAGAGAGGGGGGCTGGAGAGATGGCTCAGCAGTTAAGAGCACTGGCTGTTCTTCCAGAGATCCTAAGTTCAATTCCCAGCAACCACATGGTGGCTCACAACCATCTGTAATGAAATCTGATGCCCACTTCTAGCCCAAAGGCACATGCGAGCAGAACACTATATACAATAAATAAATAAATCATTTTTTAAAAAGAGAGAGAGGGTTCTACAGCAAAAGAAATTAGCTGCTCATAGTTGAAAAGGATGATGTTCTGAAGCTAAGACCCATCTCTGCCTCAGGTAACAGTTACTAGTTTTGATGCAGAGAGAGGCCACTTGAAGGGTGAGAGGTTAACCTAGACTCACAATTGAGCCTGGCAGGGAAAGCATGGCTTCTGAAGCAGCTCTACCCATGGTGACAGAATGTGAGCCTGGCTTCTTCATATCTTAGCCAATCAAGAAAGAGAGAAGAAACCAGAAATACACTGGGCTGTAGCCCTCGAAGGCCCTGCTGCTAATGGTCTCTATCCACTAGCTCTGCAGCAAGTCCCACAGCCTCCCCAAACGATGCCACCAGCTGGAGGACAAACATTAAGACACATGATCCTGGGGAAGCCAGTCCTCACTGAAGCCTGAACTGTGACAGACACCTAGTGAGAGAAGGACCAAGCTTTGGCAACAATCTTTCTGGCCACCTACCTGAGCCACGGAAACGCAGCCACCAAGTCCTTTTAAGCCCAGCTAATGACCTCATTCATAAACACTTATCCATGGGCCAAAAGAACAAAATTTTTCCTAACAGACTAGAGTGCAAATCATTTTCACTGACCCTATCTTTAAAAGGACAGAGAGCATCGATGAAAATCAGACCCTAGGGGGCTGGACAGATGGCTCAGCAGTTAAGAGCACTGGCTGTTCTTCCAGAGGTCCTGAGTTCAATTCCCAGCAACCACATGATGACTCACAACCACCTCTAATGAGATCTGGTGCCCTCTGCTGACCTGCAGGTGTAAATGCAGACGGAACACTGTATACATAATAAATAAATAAATCTTTAAAAAGAAAAAGAAAAAAGAAAAGAAAATCAGATCCTATCTGTCTGTTTAGTCATGAACCTTTGCTGCAAGATAAATGTGTTTTTAAATCACCCACATTTTAGTTTACTATTCATAACTCTTTTCTGCTTATAATAATGTGTTTGACCACACAAGGAAAACGGTAGCTCTCCTGGGAAGCTTACACATAAGCAGCATAATGTTCAAAAGTCGAACCCACGCGGCATCTGATGATCTAAGCCCGAATCTAACATGTTGATTTGGAAAATACATGTGACGTCTTCCACTTCTGTCCAAGAGGATTAGGTAATATATACTAACTCTCCTTCGGAAGGCAACTAAAAGGCTCTGAACAATACGAGAAAAGGCTCTTCAAAATTAGAGGGCTAACGATCAAATGAGGAATTGCTTGGTCAACAGGAGAGAGAATCCAGGCTTGGTGGCTCACATCAGTAACTAGCACTGAGGAGGATGAAGGAGGGCCAGCCTGGGCTGAATGGTGTGAGCCAACCACAAAATAAACCAAAGAATCAGGCTATCTGGGTATACTGGCACACACCTGTTTTCTCAGCGCTGAGAGGGCAAGGTGGGGGAGACTGTGAGTCTGAGGCTAGCCCAAAGTTATACAGGAGGGTGAGGTAGGAGACTGTGAGTCTGAGGACAGCCTGAAGTTACACAGGTAGGCAAGGTGAAAGACTGTGAGTCTGAGGACAGCCTGAAGTTACACAGGAGGGCGAGGTGGGGAGACTGTGAGTCTGAGGCTAGCCCGAAGTTACACAGGAGAGCTTCATCTCAAAACAGTACAAGATGGCTGCAAGGATAAGAACTTTTGACACCAAACCTTTTTCCTGAGTTGATTCCCTGGAATTACATTCTAGAAGAGAATTGGTTCCCAAAAATTGTCCTCTTACCTCCACATGCATACAGTGGCATGGACACAGACACACACACACACACACACACAACCAAATAAAATATAAAAAAAAAATAAAGAAAAATGTCTCTGAGCGACCCGAGGCATGAAGATGAACCTTGAATCCTGTTGTAGGGACACCCTGGTATGTGCTGTATCTTTTTATTTCAATATTACTATAGGTGTCATAAAAAAAACACAAGATGCAAGAACCATAAAATGTATTGTACCAAGTCAGTGTGTTAATAAAAGTAGTTAATAATATAGAACTTGAAGTGACATAGCACATAACCTATATTCTAATTTATTAAATCTAACGATTGATGATATATTGAGATCCATAAACATGTTAATGAAATGTATATTTCTCTTGTTTCTTGTACTCCATAAATAGGAATATAAAGTTAAAAAAAGCAGGGTCTTAATACTGCATCCCATGTTGGCCTGAGATTCATGGCAATTCTGCCTTCCCCTCCCAGACAAAATGAAAGAGAGGATTCAGTTTAGCTGGGATTACATGTTTGAGTCATCCTACTTGGCTTGGAGAGCATCTGGGGACTACAGAACACAATTTTGAAAAAGAAAAAACTTCAATGAGGACTTAGCACCCCTAAGAGGCAATCATTACTTACACCTCTACTGGTTTACTGTGGAAACCGAGACCAATACATCCCTTTTGTAACTACTGCAGTCTGCATCAGTCGCTGGAGTAGCTAGAGCAAGAAGGATGCAAAGGTTACAAAGTCACCATTTGAGCAGCTATTTCTCCTTTAGTAAGAAAATTTGGACCAGTTGTTTACCTTGTTGTTGTGACGAAAGCAAAAGAAAGGGTTGATTTGGACTCACACTGTGGGACACAGTCCACCACTGTGAGGGCGTCAACCTCAGGAGCTTCCGGCAGCTGCAGCTCTATCCATTGCATTTGCAGCCAAGGAGCAGAGAAATGCCCATGCTCAGCTTGCTTTCAGCTTTCTTCAGTCTGGGACTTCAGTCCATGGAATGGTGCTGCCTACACTTAGGGTGGGTCTTCCCCTCAGGTACCCTAATTTAACACTCCCTCATAGGCATGACCCACCATGTTCCCACCGTGGCTCCAAATCTCATCGAACTGACTATCAGCATTAACCTCCACAGAACCAGAAAGTTAAGGCTAGATACTTAAGATGATTTTATTTTGAGTGTATGAATGCTATGGTGTTGAGGTGACACTGAGGTCAGAACAGGACATTGGATCTCATGGAGCTGTGTCACCGGTGGTTAGGAGCCACCTGACGTGGGTACAGAGTAGTGAAATCGCCTGCTCTAGCTTCTGATTGACCTGTCTCCCTGGCCAGGGACTGCTGCAGAAATAAGGTAACCCACTTCTGAGACATTCAGAAGGGTTTTGCTAGGGTAGCTAGAAGAGAAAAACTGGATAGCTCTCCTGCAACTTGCATAACGGAGATACATTCAAATAGTTTCTAGAAAGATCTGCCTTTCTATAACAAGCATACTCTGGTTGACTGCATCTCAGGGTGATATCTCCACCTGTGGGGAAAGTTAAGGTCACAAACTACAGGACGAAGAAACTACATCTCTGCATGAGGTCTTTATGACTTGGTTTCCTTACCTGTAAAATGGGAATAGTAAGAGAACCCACTTATTAGCATTGAGATAAAAACCATTCAGAATACTGTCCGGCACAGGCTGTCACACAAACACTGCCGTTGTGGTGATAACTGAATGAATAAATCTTTCTAGAAGAAGCATGCAGTCACCAACAGGAGCAGAAGAGAGGAGACGCCACCAGGGAACCAAAGCAAAGCTCCATCCTGAAAGGCCCTGTGCTACATCTAGTCTGTATTGTCAAAGACTCTAAACCACAAGGTGAGGCAAGCAACCGCGCAAGATTTTATAAAATGCCCATGGCAGTCAGCAGGTCATGAAGGACAAACAACTGTTTCAGCTATTTGTCCAGGTCATTCTGTTCAGGCAGCAAGTGAAGTAACAGTTGGCAAACAGGCAGTACAAGCAATGCTTTAAGCAAATCACTAAATAAATCAGTCTAACAAATGGTTTTTTTTTACCTTATTCTACTTCACCTTTTCTGTGTTGGTCCAATAATGTCCTTTTATGAGAACAGTCGTGTCTATTAGGAATTTACTTTAAACTATAAATGTGAGCCATATATGTAGTGTAAATTTTTCTAGTAATCATATAAAGATGTAAAAAGATAAAGTTACTTTTAAAAAAATATTTTTTCTGGTTTTGAGGTGGTCTCACTGCTCTTTCAGATGACCAGGGTTCAATTCCCAGCAATTCACATTGCAATTCACATTGCAATTCACAACCATTTGTAACTCCAGATCCAGGAGATCTGACTCTCTCTTCTGGCCTCCATGAGCACCAACTATGAAGACTTACAGAGAGGCAGAACACCCATACACATTTAAAACTGTTTAAGTTTAGAGCTGGGCATGGGGGCGCATGCCTTTAATCCCAGTACTCAGGAAACAGAGGCAGGTGGATCTCTGAGAGTTTGAGGTTAGCCTGGTCTACAAGAGCTAGTTCCAGGACAGGCTACAAAGCTACAGAGAAACCCTGTCTCAAAAAAAAAAAAAATCTTTAAGTTTAATCAATTCTTCAAAGCAAGACAGACATATTCTCAGCAAATAAAGTAACATGTTGTAAGTAACATGTTTGCAAGTTGAGGAAAAATTTAGGAGGACTGGACTAGGCACATCTGAAAGCAGACAGTGCCTTCAACCCTGAGCCCTTTCTCCAACCCTGTAGTAAACTTTTAGCAGGCAGGAAATGTTCTCATCAAGAGGATGCTTGCACGTGAGTAAGAATTCAGGAAAACAACGGTCTATTAAGGAATTAGAAGTCAGAGCGAATACGTGAATGTAAGCAGCAAATAAGCTCTATCAAGGCAACCAGCAACAGACCAGGGCGATGTTTGGCAGGTGGCGGCTAGAAAGGCTAGAAGGAAATTTGTAAGGCTGAAAGTAACATGGACGGGAAGGGAGGGAGGGAGGGAGGGCTTAGTGGAGATAGCTCCTAGCAAATCACTCATTAAGACTTGGAATAAACTCTAACTAAAGGAATGAAGAGTCCAGACGTCAGGAGCTGGTGTTTGCTCCCTTCTTTGTGTGCCCCCTGGTGCTGTGTATAGAGACAAGGTCTCACTCTGTAACAACTCCTGGCCTGGAACTATGTGGCCCAGACTGGTAGGACTTTTAATCCCTTGGTATTTACTGGGGACGTCACAGAACTACATAATTAAGTTAATAATTTCATATTGTGATACGAAGTATGGCTAAAATGACCGGAGAGGAGAAGTCAAGGAAGGACATTCTGAAATGAGGCCGCGTCAACCGACAGCTAAGGATGAAAGATGCTGAATGGGCAACGAGTCAGTTTGTCTGGTCCAGAAAGAAAAGGTATATGCAAGTTTGGGAAAATGAAAAAACTTGGGGTATTCACAAAGCTTAAAAAAATATTGCCAGAGTATGCTCTGGGCGGGAATGTGTAGCAGGAAGCTAGAGGGGCCCTTGAGGGTCCTGGTCCATCAGTAGCCGATGACAGGGACCTAGACTGTAAGAGCAAGGGGAAATTGCTACAGTTTAGAGTCTAACGGATTAAAACAAATCATTGCTACTGCAATTTGGAGAACAGCTTAAGTACGACAAAAGTATAAGCTGGGATTTCTGTCCGAAGGCAACTGGAGGACAGGAAGCAAGAGATTAGCATGATCCAGCTCAGGACTAGAAAGGCCCTTGGAAAACACCACTAACCAGGTGGGGGAGAAGGCTCAGTGAGTAAAATGACGGCTGGGCAGATACAAGGGCCTGCATTGAGATTCCCCAGGATCCACATAAAAGCCAGGTGTGGTTGTATACAACTGTAACCCTGGCTCTGGAGGACGAGACAGGCAGGTGGCCAGAGTTCTCTAGCCAGTCTAGCCAGTTGGCCAGTTCCATGTTCAGTGAGGACAATATGCCAAAAATTAAGGTAGAAAGCAATTGAGAAAAACACCCATCAACTCTGGGTTCCACAAGCACCTCTCTCTCTCTCTCTCTCTCTCTCTCTCTCTCTCTCTCTCTCTCTCTCTCACACACACACACACACACACACACACACACACCACAAAGGAAAAATACTAACTCTCCCTTCAGTATCTTAACAAAAATGATCCTCTATGATTGGACCATAACAGTCTCAAATGAAGTGAAGGATATTGGTTGTTCTGTCCTATTACACAATTTTTGGTGGGGAGGGGATGCTTCCTCCCAGAACAAGTATTTAAAACTCTGTCAGTTCTAGGTATTAGAATAGACTATTTGTGTGTATGTAGACAGGACGTCACTATGGAACAGAGTGTACTCATGTACAGGCAAATATCACCAAACCTCACTCAATATATCTTTGTTTTAGATGGGGCTCGCTATGTAGCCCAGGCTATCCTGGAACATCCTATGTAGACCAGGCTGAACTCACAGACTGACCTGCCTTGGCTTCCTGGGCACTGGGATTAAAGGCTCAGTTTAAAATGCTTTCTTAACTAACATTGCTAAAGCATCATTGGTTCCAAATCTTATATATTTTCCTTTTAAAAGGGGGATGGAGTTCTTCCACAAATGACATGGAGCATGAAAACTAAAAAGAAAAACAAAATAAAGCAAGGAAAAGGGAAGGATGTTAGCGCCCTACAGTAGAAACAACAGTCGTGGCGTATCATGCTTATAGCAGAGAAATAGTCTAGGAGCCGGAGCAGCAAGGAGTATCATTCACATTTACAGACGCCATAGGACCGCCTTCTAACGCATATGCCACTTCAGCAATGTTGACAGAGAAAACTGTCACTCTGTAGTTGATTTCATTTCTCCTAGTTTGGTCACTAGAGCTATTAAAAAGTTCCACTTCTTTAATCCCAGCACTGGGGAGGCAGAGGCAGATAGATCTCTGAGTTCCAGTACAGCCTGGTCTACAGAGTGAGTTCTAGGGCAGCCAGGGCTACACAGAGAAACCCTGTCGGGGTGGGGAGGATCAAAAGCAAAATAAAACAAAAAAACAAACAACAACAACAAAAAAAAAACACAAAAAACAATGCTACTTCCCGAATTCACCCACCCACCCCCCTCCCACAAGTACTGGGATTAAAGGCGTGGTCTACAAAGTGAATTCCAAGGCAGCCTGGGATACCAGCACCATCTCAAAAAACCAAACAAACAAAAACAAAACAAAACAAAGCCGGGTGTGGTGGAGCACGCCTTTAATTCCCGCAGGCGGGAGACCGAAGCAGGCCTGTCTTTGAGTTCAGGGCCAGCCTGGTCTATAACGTGAGTTCCAGGCCAGGACTACAGAGTGAGACTTTTTAAAAAGCGAAACAAAAACCACGTCTTGTGAACTCAGCAGAAATCCTGGTTTAAAGGGAATAAATACGTCCAGAGGGGACCTATCAGTGAGTTTCCCCAAAGCCTGGTGCTGGGGTTCTTCACGCTGGAGCCAATCACCTCAGGACCTGTGCCTTCCACACCATCAAATAGTAACACATCTGGAAAGCTGAGGAACTTCCGGCCGCCCAGGATCTCCGAGTCATTGCAACACCTGACCGCCTCGCTGGCCCAAACCCTGCGCTTATCTACCCACTAGAAAGCGACTTCCTGTCGGTGGGGCCGTGGCATCGAAGACTTCACCACTAAACCGGAAACATAAAGAGAAAAGAGGCCCCTCAAACAGAGAAGCTTAACGTCACACCCACCCTCCTGCCAGGCACGGCTTCCACGCCAGCGAAACTCACTTCCGCGATTGGGCGGGACTTCCGGTCTGGACGCGTCTCCCCACAGCCAATGGGCGCTGCCCACCTCTAGCCTGTCTCCTAGTGGCCTGTGACGTCAAGGGCGGGGCGAGAGGCGAGTTGAGCTGGTCTCCCCGGGCGTCTCGAAGCGGGCACCCGGAGGGAAGATGGTTTACATCTCGAATGGTGAGTGAGGGCCTTCCCGTGGGGTTCTTCAGTCCTAGCCCACCGGGTCCCGCACATCGCTGCCCGGTGGCCGGGAGGAAACGGAGGCGGAGGGACCCGAGGCGCATCCCGGGCGACCCGGACTGCCATCCCGCTGGGTGGTCTCGGTTGGTCACGGACCAACACGATCACCGGAGCCCCGCGGGCCTCAGCCTCCTCACGTAGCGAATTTCCGACTTTGGATTTGCGATTGTGTTCTTCTCCGGCGCGAGTGTTCTTCCCCGGTAATGACAGTGATTCTAACCCGGCATCCAGAGAGCTTTTGTTTGGGGCCACTGTGGCAGCATTCTCTGCTTGCCACCGCATTCATCTCTGTAACTGTCCTGTTCCGATAAAATTTTACTATCCCAGGTTTTCGGATGCAGGCTGAGACGCTCCCTCACTATCACAAAGGCAGTGAATGACTTCGGTCGAATTCGAACTCAGGCTGGCTCCAGTATTACCATACTGCCTCTATAATGTGTAAAATAATCGCAACGACGACAATAAGGCAGAACTAGCACGAACATGAAAAAAGTTTTTGAGACAGGATCTCACCTTGTAGTTTTGTCTGCCCTGGACTCACTGTGTATGTCAGGTAGAGATCCTCCTACCTGTCTTCCAAGTGCTGGAATTAAAAGATCGCACCCCCCACGTCAGGCAAAACAAAAGTTTTGATAGGTTTCCTCCCCTAAGAGGGTAGCTAGTTCCAAACTCAAGGTTTTGCCCCAGTTTGAAAGAACTTGGGGGGCAAGTCTCTAATTAAATAGAAAATCCGAGACAATTCACAAAGAAACTTAGAAGAGATACTGCATGTCTGGGCCACATCAGTGCCAGAACCTGTGTGATGTATGTGGAAATCCTTTGTGCAATCCTGGAAGCCTCTCTTGCGTCCCTGGAAGTAGGTGTGGTTTTATTTGATTCATCTGTGTACGTCCAGAGATTAAGGGATCCAGGAGGATTCTGCTGGCGGGGTGCACTTTAGAATTTAGGAGTGCAAAGAGCCCTGTGGAGTGGCGGATGTGCAGGTAGTTCTTTAGAATTGCAAAGGGATAATTGATGGCCTCCAGCTGGATCCATCTTCGAAGGACTGAATGTATCAGTACTTCATTGATGATTCTTATGCCAGATGATGCCTCTTATCCCAGTGATAGTGAACTCTGGACTAGTTTTCCTCAGAAGCCGGCATAGCAGAGCTGGGCACTCACCCTTTGATTGTCTCGCCCTTTTCTTCTCTGCCTCACTGAGATTAAATCCAAGTGAACAAATGAAGAAGCTGGTAAAGGAGAGAGAAATAAGCCCTGAAAGAGGGATGGGGGAAACTGGCAAAGCCCGTCAGATAATGGGGAAGACAGGTGCTTCAGGCACAGCTGTTCCCTGCTTTTATCATATGGATTCAGTTTTACTTGTGATAAAGAAGAGTCTGTTATTTGACTCAAGAGCACAGTATTACAGAAAATGCTGGGTATTTTAATAAAGAACATGTTAACTTCCTGTCAGTGCTTGGACCATATAGACTCTCTGTAAAGAATTTTATCAAAATAGCTACTCTAAAGGTCTGTGTATCTAAATAACTTTTTGTACAGGCGAGAGACCTTGGAAGTGGGAAGAGAAATTCTCTGGACACCTTTAAGAAAGTAGATGTTGTCACTTGTGTTGGTGCACACCTTTAACCCCTAGGTAGCACAAATTCTAATTGTTCTTAATAATAAAAACTTGAAGTCAGCTATCAGGGGCTGAACACTGCAGGATCAAAGAAGCAGAGTGGCCAGCCTCTGAAGTTCTTACCTCTCCAATTCTCAGACCAAAGAGGCGATCCTGGCCCAATGAATTTTCAGACTGCATCCTCAGCTGACTCTGCGCTCCTGTCTATTCCTCTCTCCGCCCAGCCATATCACTCCTGTCTCCACCTCCCTAGTGCTGGGATAAAAGGCATGGGATCCCAAGTGCTGATATCATCTTTGTGTGAGCTCTGTCTCTCTTTTAGACAAATTCAATCTTGTGTAGCCCAGGGTGGCCTAGAACTCACAGAGATCCGTCTGCCTCTGTCTCCTGAGTCCTGGGGAAATTAAAGGCACTGCTCTCTATGGCTAACTAGTGTGGCTAGCTCCGCACTCTGATCTTTGGGCAAGCTTTCTTTGTGTAGCAGCCCAAGCAAAATGTCACTACACTCCCTACACTCTGGAGGCAGAGGTAGGCACATCTCTTGAGTTTAAGGCCACCCAGGGCTACAAAGTGGGGCTCTATCTCTAAAGAAGAATTGGAGGCAGTGTAAGCATCTCAACCAAACCATTGATTTTCTTCAAAACTCTTGGAAAAAAGATGTTTGTATACTTATGTTCATAGTGCCATGATTCATAATAGAATACTGAAATGTCCTTTGGCAGGTGAATGGATTATAAATATATATAATGGAATATTGGTCAATCTTTTTAACAGAAAGAAATTTTGTTTTGGCTGTCATATGGCTAAACCCTAAATTATGCTAATTGAAGCAAGCTGATCACAAAAGATGGACGTGGTTTAATTCCTTTTGTGAGATTCTACAGTAATTTACAGAGGCAAAAAAGATTGGTGGTTTCCAAGGGTTACAGGGAAGAAGTCATGGAAGCCAAAGTTGAAGGGGTAGAATTTCAGCTGGGGACCACCAAGTAGTTTTGGAAGTACGCAGTGTGGTGTTTGTGGGTGTGCTCATACAGCTGCGCACTCAAAGATGGTAAATGCTGCAGACATACCGCCAAGGGATGGACTCTAGATCTCAGAATACCGCCCAAGGGATGGACTCTAGATCTCAGAATACCGCCCAAGGGATGGACTCTAGATCTCAGAATACCGCCCAAGGGATGGACTCTAGATCTCAGAATACCGCCCGAGGGATGACTCTAGATCTCAGAATACCGCCCAAGGGATGACTCTAGATCTCAAAATACCACCCAAGGGATGGACTCTAGATCTCAGAATTTTACTTCACTCACAACGGACCTCTCATGTTGACTAATTTGAAATAGTGGGCAAATTAAAACCTGAGCTTATTGATTAAGTGCAATGCTAAGTTGTGGGCTTGTGGCACTTACTCTATTATTATTATTATTATTATTATTATTATTATTCTCTCTAGGACAAGTGTTGGACAGCCGGAATCAGTCCCCGTGGAGATTGTCTTTTATAACAGATTTCTTCTGGGGAATAGCAGAATTTGTGGTTTTTTTGTAAGTATAAAAACAGTTAGTTGCATTATACTTAAGCAGATCAAATTACATTACGATGATTGGTTATCTTTAAACATTTCATACATGTATGCCATGTATTTTGATGGTATTCATCCCCTTTTCCTCTCTACCTACCCCATGCCATCCATGCCCCTTCATTCCCTTCTTTCTCTTATTTTTATGACCCACTAAGTATATTTACTGCTGCCCAAATGGGTGTGGGCCCATCCCCGGGAACGCTGTCTGGGACCACACCCCCAAAGGAAACAAACGACTCTCCCTCCCTTTAGCAATCATCAGATGTCACAGCTCTTGGGTTAGGAGTAGGGGCTCGTGTGCTCCTCTCCACATCCATGCTCCACTATTGCCTGGCTTGATCCTATGCAAGCACCCACAGGTTTGGAGAACTCATAGGTGCAAAATGTGTAAGAGACATGTTTTGTCCCTTCTTCCAACCTCTGGCACTTAGACTCTTTTCTCCCCTTTTTCCATGTTGTTCCCTGATCTTTGGGAGGAATTGTGTGATACAGATACCCACTCATGGCTGAGCGTGCCGTAGACCAGCCGCGAGTCTCTGTATTCATAGGTCTGCTGCACAGAGAAGCGAAGGACTAATTTAAATAGCTTTACAGAGTAGAATTAAGGCTTCTTATGATTATAAATATCATGTTGAATTAGTGAGCTTGACTGTGCCTGAACCTCTGTGGTAACCTTGTCAGCTTATAGCCAGATCTGTCCATTCTGCTGTCAGATTGCTTTTTGGTTTTTGGGTTTTGTTTTTTTGTTTGTTTGGTTGGTTTGATTTGGTTTTGCCTTTGAGACCAAGTGGTACTATATAGCCCTGAATAATTGGTTTAGTGTTACATAGAGAGTCTGAGTTGGCCTAGAATCCATTGTAATCTTCCTGCCTTAGCCTCCTAAATATTGCAATTCTAGGAATGTACCACACTCCTGGGTCTGAACACTTAATGAAAGATTAAAGGTCAATAATAGAAGAAGAGACAAACATTTAAACTGGCCAGTCATGTCAAGCAGTTCCTTATTTAAGGGTTATTTTTCTGTTTTACCTTTTGTCTTTTACAGGCTGTTTTTTTTTTTTTTTTATCAAAATTACCAGTCAGTTACAAGTCTTTTTTATCCTGAGTTTGTCTGTCTCGTGGTTACAAAGTTGTAAGGAGCAGATGTGGGAGAATAGCCCCTCCCTTCATACAGTGCTGTGCTGGCTACTTTTATGTCAAATTGACACAAGCTAGAGTCATCTGAAAGTTATCAATCAAGAAAATGCCTCCGTAAGATTGGCTGTAGGCAGGCCTGTAGGGCATTTTCTTAATTAATAATGATGTGGGAGAGCCCAGCCCACTGTGGATGGGGACATCCCAGGTTCTATAAGAAAGCAGGCTAAGCAAACCAGTAAGCAGCACCCTGCCATGGCCTGGGCATCAGCTCCAGGTTCCTGCCCTGCTTGAGTTCCTGTCCTGATTTCTTTCAGTGATGGGCTACGATGTAGACGTGTAAGCCAGATAAACCCTCGCCTCCCCGGTTTGCTTTTGGTCATGGTGTTTCATCACAGCCACAGGAACCCTAACTAAGACACGCATAAGATCAGTAACTGTTTTCCTATTACAGGGAACGGTGAGATGAGTGTCAAGGTGTGCATCAGGGGAAGTCACCCGAGAAGGGACAAGATAAGACCCTACCTTGAATTTTCCAGTGCAAAACATTTAATGGCTTTTAGAAATCTCATCTAACCTAATTGTTTGCTGTTTTGTCTTAGTTAGCACTTTTAGAAAACTAGGCTAGGTGTGGTGGCACACACTTTTAATTCCAGCATTCAGGAGGCAGAGACTGGCAGTGTTCAAGGCCAGCCAGGGCTGTGCACAGAAGACCTTGTCTTTAGAAAGAAGGAGGAGGAGGAGAACAACAGAAAGAAAGTTGCAGTTTTTGGTATTCTGAGAAACTCAATGTCCTCATCTCTTCCCTCCTTCGGGGTGATTTCAGGTAGGCTATTGGCAGGGATTGCAGTCTTGGTGACTGTAAGATACTGGAAAACCAGAGACCGAGTCAGTGGGGGTGATGGCTATAAACTACTGAAAAAAAAAAAATAGATTCTGTTGAAACCTAACCGGAAGGATGAAAGCAATGGGGACTCTGGTTTCAGGCTGCTACGGGAGTCACTAGCAGACGAGAGGTGCGGGGACGGTAGCTTTGGCATCGCATGTGGCTCATCCTGTTTTCGACATACTTAGCTGGATGTTGTCCAGCTAGATATGGCCAGCAGGAAGTGTAGGCTTGAGCTAATAAGTTGGGTTAGTCTCCACTCACGGAGATGATAATTAAAGTCATGGCAATATACTTGACAATGGTGTCGAAAGTGATACCTCTGTTGTTTCTGCCCCTTGTTTCAGTTTCAAAACTCTGCTTCAGCAAGATGTGAAGAAGAGAAGAGGCTATGGAAGCTCGTCCGGCTCCAGATACGATGATGGAAGGGGGTGCGTGTGGCCTCTCTTGCTGATGAGTATTTCTCCTGTGTGTCTTCTTTTTCTTATTTTAGACAGAGTTAGACTTAGAGAAATTAAAACATTAAATCCCATTTTACAAAATCAACAAGTTACTATGAATTAAAAGTCAGGTTGCCTCTTGTGACCAGCAGAGCCAAGCTGGCCAAACTATGATACATTTTTAAACATACCATGGAAAAGCAAAAGTAGAGGCTGAAAACTAATGGCCACCCTTCGGATCGAGAGACTTCAGGTGCGGTCTGAATGTGCAGCTGCCAGCGCCCAGTGGAGATGGGGCGTGGCGCTGGGCTGGGCACGGCTTTACTTAGCAGCTGCCGTTCCCTGGCCTTGTGTCTGATCGTAAGTGTTTGGATTTTTGATTCCTGACTTAGAGTTCATTTCTCCATTGCTGGGGAAAAGAAAGCATTGATCACAGCACCTTGAGCAAGGAAAGTTTATTTCAGGTTCATCCGGGGAGGTCAAAGCAGGTATTGAAGCAGAGACCGTGGAGAAAGGCTGGCTTTTGACTTGCTTCCTTTGGCTTGCTTAGCTACCTTCACTATACACCTGGGCCTACCTGTTCCGGAATGACACCATCCACAGTGGGCTGTTAGCAATCAGCAATCAAATGCACCACCAACATGCCCTGTGGGCTGGTCTGATGGGGGCAATTCCTCAGCTGGCACTCCATCTTCCAAGTGTGTCAAGTTGGCCGCCAAGATTACCTACCACACGTAGCACACTGTAGTTACTGTTTTAACATGGTTGTGCGCCTTTTGTGTTTTGAGGTAGGGTTTTCTTTATAGCCTGCTCCTGGCTACATTTCCTAGGCTGGCCTTTAACCTCTGATAATTTTCCTGCCTCAGCCTCGCAGATGCTGAGATGGCACTTAGAGGCTACCGTGCTCATTTTCCTGTGTTTAATTGAAAAGGGTGTAGTCTTGTGCTTAATGAAAAGAACCAATTGACCAGGTGTGGAGGTGCAGGCTTTTAAGCCCAGCTCTTGGGAGGCAGAGGCACACAGGATCTGAGTTCAAGGCTAACCTGGTCTTTATTGCAAATTATGGGCTAGGCAGGATTACATAGCAAGACGCTCTATAAAAAGAGAGAACCAACTGAAGCTGGATTTACCAAACAGTAGATATTTCTTTTATTAGGCCACCAGGAAACCCTCCACGAAGAATGGGTCGAATCAATCATCTTCAAGGCCCCAGCCCTCCTCCAATGGGTGGTGGATGAGGAAGGTAACTTAAAATCTAAAATTATTTTTGCAGGACTTTATTTGAAAATGCCTCCTTAGGAATATTGTGTTCAGGAAAACAGAAGTTGTAGAGGGATTTTTTTTTTTTGGTTTTGTTTTTTGTTTTACATTTATTTTTATTTTATGTTTGCCTGCATGTAAGTGCATTGCATATGTGCGTGATACCAGAGAAGTCCAGAAGAGGGCGCTGGATCCCCTGCAATTGGAGTTTTAGGATTTTGTGTGTGTGTGTGTGTGTGTGTGTGTGTGTGTGTGCACATTTGTGCTTGGGTGCCCATGGAAATCAGAAAAGAGAGCTGAGTCCTGGAAGGGGAATTACTGGTCTTGGTAAGCCGCACCCAACTCTTGTTCTTTGCAAGAGCAGCAAATGCTCTTAAATGCCAAGCTATCTCTCTAGATAGAAGTTGCATATTTTATACGTATTTTATTATTTAGAAAGATATGTCTTAATTTGTAGTTGTTTGTCTTTTACACTTTAGGGGATCCAACACCCAGCTCCCAAATAAATAAATACACAGACTTTTTTCTTATGAATGCCCGCTGCCTGGCTTTAGCTTGGCTTGTTTCTTGGCCCATCTATCTTTTGACTCTGGGCTTTTACCTTTCTCTATTTCTGTTTATCTTCTCTTTCCTCCTCATTCTGCGTCTGCTGTGTGGCTGGGTGACTGGCCCCTTGAGTCCTTCTCCTTCTTTTGCTCCGTGATCTTTTTCTCTTTTTCTCCTTCTATTCTCTCTGCCTGCCAACCCCGCCTATCCTTTCTCCTGATTGGTTATTCAGCCTTTTCTTTGTTTTGTTTTGGTTTTTGGTTTTTCAAAACATGGTTTCTCTGTAGCTTTTGGAGCCTGATCTGGAACTCGCTCTGTAGACTAGGCTGGCCTTGAACTCACCAAAATCCATCTGCCTCTGCCTCCTGAGTGCTGGGATTAAAAGTGTGCGCCACCACTGCCTGACAGCCATTCAGCTCTTTATAAGACCAGTCAGGTGTTTTGGACAGGCAAAGTAACACACCTTCCAGAGTTAAACAAATGCAACATAAAAGAATGCAACACATCTTTGCATCATTAAAACAAATGTTCTACAGCATAAACAAATATAATACATCTTAAAATAATATTCTACAATATTAATTCTTGAGAATTCATTGACTTTATTATCAAAATATCAGTCGAGAAAAGATTTTGTTTTATTTTGTTTTGTTTTCTTCCCTCCTTTCTTTTGGACTTTCCTGGCTGCCAGCCCCCTTCATTCTTCCTACCCCTCAGGCATTTCATGTTGACGAGTGTGTGTGTGTGCGTGCATGTGCGTTCCAGTGTAATAAGCATGAGCTAATTGTTTCACCATCCTTTAGGTAAACGTCTGCTCTGAGAAGCAGACAACTAGACACACGTGTGTGTAGAAGGAAGCCACCACGAGAAGAGCAGCTCATGCAGGAGAAGATGGTGTGTGTCTAAACAAGGACTGTTCTGTGTCCTCACAGATGAATGAGGTCGTGCTGGGAATTCCCTCTGCAGGATCTGGCCTGACTGACATGCAGTTCGATAAATGTACATGTTTGTCTCCTTATCTTTTTGTATAGTTTACTAAAGTGTTAATATAGTTTTAATAAGTACATATTTTTAGGTTGCTAAACTTGATTCCTCATCTTTATATGATTAAACCCAGAATCTCTGATCTGGAAGAAATAAAGGCTATGTATTTAGTTCTGTTTTTTGTTTGTTTGGTTGGTTTTGGTTTTTGCTTTTTAAAAACAGGGTTTCTTTGTGTATCAGTTGCCATCCTGGAACTTGCTCTGTAGACCAGGCTGGCATTGAACTCAGAGATCCGCCTGCCTCTGCCTCCCAAGCCCTGGGTAAAGGCGTGTGCCACCACCTGGCACTAATGTATTTACTCCTGTTCATGTTGCCTTTTTCCAACTTCTGAAATACTGCTCAATGTTTTCTTGCTCTCATTTGTAAATAAGCCACAATATAATTATTTCAGTAGCATACATATATTTGCTTTTAAATTTTTATCTTTAATGTATTTATTTTATGAATGCATCTTTATTTACTACCAGATAAAATATCAGGATATTTATATGGCCACAATCATCAAAACTGAGCTTTAAATGACTGACTATATACTGGCCAATCTTCAAAACCATGGACTTCTATGCTATCTGGACAAATGGAAATTTGATCCCATTGCTTATGATCCTACCTATCTCCTTTCAGTTCTGTCTAGACTCCTTTCCGATCTTCCCCTAAATAGCCCTGTTGAGCTCACTCGTGCTCTTTAAGGCCATTTATGAGACTGAGTCTTAGTTGGCTTTATTATTGCCGTGATAAAGATTATCCTTATCAGGGAAGTGAGGACAGAGACCCTGAGGAAGAAACACTGCTTACTGGCTTGTTCCTCGTGCTTGCTCAGCCTGTTTTTCTCAGGGATGGCACTACCCACAGTGGTCCCTCATGCATCAATCAAGAAAACGCCGGAGATTGGGGCTGGAGAGATGACTCAGTGGTTAAGAGCACTAGCTGCTCTTACAGAGGATCTGGGTTCAATTCCCAGCATTCACATGGCAGTTCACAACTGTCTATAACTCCAGTTCCAGGGAATCTTGACACCTTCATGCCAAATATACATAAAATAAATAAATATTTGAAAAGAAACAACCCCGCCCCCCCGCCACACACACACACACACACAGACTTGTCTGTAGCCTGTCTGATGAAAACATTTTCTCAATAGAGGTTCCTCATCCCACGTGATTAAGTTGCCAGAAACTAACAAAGACAAATCTATAACCCAGGCTAGCCTTGAAGTGGAGCTTGAGATCTTCTTGCCTCTGGAGTGCTGGAACTGCACGGATTACAGTTTGTTTGGTTTCCCCTAGTCTTGTGAACAGTGACCACATGAAATAGGCACTAAGATGCTATAAAAATGAATCACGGTGCACGTCTAATGTACACATGTTGAAACCTGAAATATTTAGAGGAAAGCTTTACCTACTTGTCAATAACAAATGGGGACATAGTATCACAAGACGCCAGTGTTCAAAGAAAGGTGATTATAAGAGTAAACAGTTTTTGACGACTCAGTTATGTTCAACCTGCTTTATTTTTTTAATTCTGACAAAGTGAAGTGTGCAGGTGATTCTCAGATTATACAGCTAGCTGTGAGGGCTCACTAGAACTCAACAACCCCGTAGGTTGTGTGGCTGTGTCTGGCCGAAACATTTAAGTGTCACTGAATTGTAAGAACGTGGCCTTAGTGGATGACTTGGTGAATGCAGTGGCCTCTCGTGCTTGTGACCTTGTGATGTAAGCCTTCCTGACTCGGGATTGCTGCTGCATCTTTGTCAGCTAAAAGAAACCATTAGGAAGGGTGAACCAAGCTTTTTGTTTCATTTTGTCTTGCTTTTTTATTTATTTGTTTATTTTGGTTTACTGAGACAATCTCATGCAGGAGCGTATTCAACTCAGTACGTTCCTGCCCTTCTCAGGCACATGGGATTACAAGGTGCTCCCCACACCCACCTGAGATCAATTTATCCAGTTTTCACACCATATCCTGGGGATGACAATGGCACACTTCTCGCGGATCTTACGTTCTAGTGTGGGAGAAAGTGCACAGGAAAAATAATTGCAGATAAATGGCTTGCGTGTCTAAGGAGCCAGAAGGAAAGGATACCCGGGGAGGCTTCAAGTCCAGCTGAGGGAAAAGTCATGCAGGCAAGAGAAGCAGCAACAAAGCAAAGGAACAGCAACAGCCTGGCGATGGAAAGGACTTGACGTTAGAAATTAAGTGTATGGGCTCCTGATATGGCTGAGCAGGTAAGGACATTCACTATCAAGCCTGGCTGACCAGAGTCCTATTCCTAGGACCCACGTGGGAGAAAAGACTCCCTAGAGCAGTCCTCTGACGTCCACATAGGCACTTTAGCATGAGTGCACACACACAACGAAAACAAGAAAACCAAGTGTAGCTGGAAGAGTACAGGTAACACTAGAAATGGGCGGAAGGGCTGCTCAGTGGGTAGCCACAAGCCATGCCCTCTTAAGGGCCTGAATTCAGATCAAAGCACCCACATAAAAGGCTTGGGTAAGACCTTGTGCTCTCCTGTAACCCCGGGTGTCAGGTGGAGACATGATCCCGTGCCTGCTGGTTTAGTGAGACTCTGATAAAGCAGGACAGCTGATGCCCTCCTGGCTCTGGGATTATAGCACACAAAGAAATATGACAGAGTTAGAGCAAGTATGCTTTAGAAGACAGTTGGCCTTAAACTTGAGGCAGTCTTCCGGAGTGTTGGAACTGCATGTCTGTACTGCTACAACAAAGTTGTGATGGAAACACCGAGCAGCTGCATGGGCGGCTTCTCAGGAACTGAACTAAACAGGACCCCAGTTTAGAGACTGCTGGAGTAATACGGCAGGGGTGGGCTAAGTAAATGACATGACATTCAAAGAAGTGAACCAAGTCAAGATACTTTTCAGTCTCATGATGGTTTGAACATTGGAGCAATAGGTGAGCGGCCAAATTACCTGTCTGGCTTATTGTTGGGGTTTGTCAACCCTGCTCCACCTCCTGCAGGGAGCGGGGATTAATTATTCATTTTTTTTTTTTTTTTTTTTTGGTTTTTCGAGACAGGGTTTCTCTGTGGCTTTGGAGCCTGTCCTGGAACTAGCTCTTGTAGACCAGGCTGGTCTCGAACTCACAGAGATCCGCCTGCCTCTGCCTCCCGAGTGCTGGGATTAAAGGCGTGCGCCACCACCGCCCGGCTAATTATTCATTATTTAAATTTACAATGCTTTGGAGAAATATTAAGTACAGATATCAAATAGGCTATCAGACTGGGTCTCAGGAACAGACCAAAACTGGAAATAATATATTCAGAAATCATATAGGTAAAGCCATGAAATTAGAAGCAGTTACTCAAGAAATGTGTCAAGAAGAGAGAGACCTAGTCCTAGAGAACCCAGCATCAGAGACCAGACTGAACAGGCCCAGCAAACTGAGAACTTGGAGCATCATGGCTCCTGTGAGTGAAGAGACCCACAGGGTGGAAATGAAACTGATCATCTCAGACTCACACAGAGTACAAAAGGGTTAGGTGGGGCAGCACACGCCTTTAGTTTCTTGATATAGAAGCTAGCCTGATCTATATGGCAAGTTGCAGGCTAGCCAGGGATAAGTAGTGAGACCCTGTCTAAAAGAAAATTTAAAAAAAGAAAAAAAATGTATTACACTGGAGATGTAGCTCACTGGTAAAAAAGATCGTGCTCACCTTTTAAAAGTCCTTGGAATCTAGCCAGATGGTGGTGGTGCACGCCTTTAATCCCAGCACTCAAGTAGGCATTGGCAAGCAGATTTCTGTGAGTTCGAGGCTAGCTGGGCTACAAGCGCTAGCTCCAAAAGCTACAGAGAAAACAAAACAAAACAAAAAAACAAAACAATAAAAGTCCTTGGGTTCTGTGCCCACCATCATCAAAAACTACAATGTAAAAAACAAAACTCCAACCCTGTCATTCCCTACTTCCCACAGTTCCCTAGGGCCGACGCCAGCGGCGGCCATCTTGACTGTGGGCAGCCAGGGGCGCTGCGCCTGCGCGGTGGCTCTCCTCCGCTGGCTGTGCAGGCCGTGTTGCTGAGGCCGGGGTTGCTCGGCGGTAGCAGAGATGACCCAAGCCGAGAAGGGGGACGCGGAGAACGGGAAGGAGAAGGGCGGAGAGAAGGAGAAAGAGCAACGGGGCGTGAAGCGACCCATCGTGCCGGCGCTGGTCCCCGAGTCGCTGCAGGAGGTGAGGTTAGACCGCGCCTAGCCTGGGCCTCTGCTGGCGGGGCCCGGGTGCCCGGCGTCGGGGAAGGATTCGGGGTCTTCCTGGGTGCGGAGTCGCCCAGCACAGCCTCCGTATCTCCGGACCGTGAGATGTCACAGTTTAGCACAGACCGGACGTCCGCCGACACTTGTTCAGGGATGGTCAGAACTTAGTCTGTTCCTTTGTTCTCAGATCTCAGACAGGGGGAGTCATTCCCTGTTTGGAAGCAGGGGGAAGGTAGTCCCCTTAACTCGGCATTAAGAGTTTGTTCAAAAACAGAACAAGCTTAAGTCAAAAACATTTATTTAGAGCAGCGTGGCACACACTCTGATTGGCCAGGGCTTACTGATAAGTAAACACATTCCCCCATGGGAAATGGGCGGGGGCAGTGCACAGCTCTCAGAAGAAATCGGGAGCGATTAAATGCTCAGGATTTCCTGTGGGCCCTTTCTGAACCTTCTTCCTCTCCCGTGCGCGGGTTAAAATGACCTAACTGGTAGGGCCGCTGTGAAACGCAGAGTATGGTGTGGGATAAGCTAGTTCAGAGGACGGGTGGATGGTGAACACGTGTGTTTCCCTCAGCCTTGACAAGGGTGAACTCTTGGACAGGGAGAGGGTAGAGGTGGGAGCGGGGGCGCTGGAGATTGAGAGGGACCAAAGGTGTAGATGGAGTAGTTCTGGAAAAGAGAACGTACCTGAGAGACTTTAAAGGCCTGGAGACATCGCCGTTTAGAGTTAAGAAAGACTGGAGACCTTTCCAGTACCCACACAAGCCCGTAGCCTGGTCACTTCATAGAAGGTGGCAGAGAATGTTGGAATGGGATGCAAATTCTTGACTTGTGAGTGTGTCCAACCTTTTGCCATTGTGATGCATTGTTTTCTTGGACAGAGTTCATGCTTGAGAAGCCACTCACTTGAGTAACCAAGAAAAAAAAAAAAAGACAAAATTTAAAAATCTTGCGATTTTCTGTTGGGCTTCAGATTGAACAGTTAGCATTTTCTAGATGCCACCAGTGCCACATCCAAGCAACATGATCAGCTCTGGCATTCTCACGAGAACTTGATGCGGTAGGCGCTTCATTAGAGCGAGTGACAAGCTGAGTTTGTAGCAGATCAGTAAATCTGGGGCTTGGGCCTTTTTCTACACACCCGTGAGTGTGTCACACCTTGGACTTTTCCATACCTTCTGTGGCATCTGTATGTCACTGACTTTTCTTAGTCGTAGCTTAGTGATAATATCTATGAAATGATAATGTGGAATGTACCGCCAGGTTCCTTTGCTAACACATTAAAATATGCAATTACTAAACAATAATTGCCTGTGCTCCAGGAAGCTGTGTTCTCTAGAGTTTCATAAACCATGTAGTGCAGCTAGTGGGTCTTTGATGAGGTCTAGGCATCCGTGAGGGGTAGCGGGCTCACCTGTTTTCCCCCAGTCTACTGGGAAGAGGCCCACCATAGCACAGGGATGCCAACGCCATTCAGGGCATACTTGACGGTCTGCCATATGTGCTGGCACAGAGCAGTAAACAAGACAGAAGTGCCCCTCTCCACTAGAGAGTTATTGTCTATTGGGACGACAGACTGTAGAGTGTCGTGTCATGGAAAGGAAGGCTATACATCGGGTTATGGAGAGACCAGAACATTTAATGATGACATTTAATTCATCCCTGAAGTGAAGAGTTAGGTAGCTGAGAGAAAGAACATCTCAGGCAAAGGGAGTTACACTGATGAAGGTTCCAGAGCCATTGAGCTTTGTAATTAACAGAAGTTTGGAGTCAAGCTGGGCATAGTGGCACATGCCTGGAAACCCAGAACTTGGGACTTGGGAAGTGGAGTTTGTGAATTTTAGTATAGCCCTGGCTACATACTTAAGACTCCGTCTTTAAAAAATAAAAATAAAAAAAAAATCTAGGTTTGAGGATTAAATAGATTGGAAGGACAGCAATTCTGGAGTTAGAGAGTTCTGCCTGCCGCTAGGGCATGGTGAAGGAGTACCCAGCAGTCAGGCTGGGGTTGTGGTTCTCAGTAGATAATTCTGCTTGCTTGCTTGTTTGCTTTCTAATAGAAGCTCTTTTTTTTTTTTTTTTTTTTTTTTTTTTTTTTTTTTTGAGTCATGGTTTCTCTGTAGCTTTGGAGCCTGTCCTGGAACTAGCTCTTGTAGACCAGGCTGGCCTCAAACTCCCAGAGATCCGCCTGTCTCTACCTCCTGAGTGCTGGGATTAAAGGCATGTGCACACACTGCCCGGCCTAATAGAAGCTCTTAAAAAAAAAAAAAAAACAAAAAAACGATTAGGCTGGGCATGATGGTGCACACCTTTGATCCCAGCACTTGGGAGGCAGAGACAGGTGGATCTCTGAGTTTGAGGCCAACCTGCTCCACAGAGTGAATTCCAGGACAGCCAGGGCAACACAGAGAAACCCTATCTCAAAAAAAAAAAAAAAAAAAAAAAAAAAATGCATGTGAGGAGGGGGTGGAGAGCAGGGGTTGGGAGGTACATGCTCATGTAAATGCAGGTACCCATGAGTTCAGAAGACGGCGTCAGATTCCTAAAGTTGGAGTAAGTGGTATTGAGCTGCCTGATATGGTGCTGGGAACCAAACTGGAGTTCTCTGCAAGAGCTGTATGCCCTCTTCACGGTTGAGCCGTCTGTCTGTCCATTCCAAACCCCTGCCTTCAGAGGCATTGCCAAAGTCTGTCCTTCTCTTACTCTCTGCTGAAACTTTGCGTGCCTCAACAAATTTGGGGGCAGACGTTTTCCCAAGAGAACCCGAATTCTCTCCCGCAAGAGCTACAGACCCGTCCCTGCCATCTCTTGAATTTGTGCTGCACTGTGAGTTTTTGTTTGCTCTCTCTTCTGACTTACTGGAATGCGTTGTAGACTCTGGCTTTTAACCCCAGGCTCTTGCCAAATAAGGTAAATAACACACATGGTAACCCAAATATAGGTGACAAACTCATGCTGAAGCCGTTCTTGAGTGAAGCCTTAGTTTCCAACATTATGAAGCAATAATCATTTGCTTACATTATTTTCTTCCTTCAATGCTGCAGGCAAACCTGGCTGATTGTAGATGTCACCCCCAAGAGCTTTTGAACTAGCTGATTTCTAGGCCTGCTGGAGCTTCTCAGCCTCAGAATCTGTAGGGGAAGGCTTGGGCTCATTCCTCTTCTGTTCACGGGTGTACCCACTTGTATTTCTTAGTGAATGGAAGGTTCTCGATAGTAGAGAGTTGGTCCTGGCTGCCATTCTACCTACATTTTCTGGCATATAAACACTCGATAATTATGTGTTAATTTGCACTGGAGGATTTGGGCTTCATTCAGATAAGTAAGAATTTATTGAAATGTTTACTGTAAGTCCCCTCAAGGGACACCAAAGAATTTGCATTCAGATGAACCAGGGTAATGGGATATCTCTCTTTACTAAATTATTGCTATGCTTTTTAGCCTAATGGTCTGTGCTAGCTAGTTTTGTGTCAAGTTGACATAAGCTAAAGTCTTCAGAGAGGAGGGAACCTCGATTCTGAAAATGTCTCAATAAGATCGGGATGTAGGCAAACCTGTAGAGCATTTTAATTAGTGATTGATATAGAAGGGCCTAGTCCATTGTGGGTGGTGCCATCCCTGGGCTGGTCCTGTGGTGTGTAAGAAAACGGGTTGAGCAAACCATGAGGAGAAGTCAGTAAGCAGCACCATCAGCCTCTGCCCCCAGGTTCCTGCCCTGTTTGAGGTCCCATCTGACTTCCTATAACAATGGACAGTTATGGCATGGAAGTGTCACCCGGCTGGTTTTGTCACGATCATTCATCGCAGCAATATAACCCCGACTAAAAGGTGGTTTTTACAGGAAACATCGTATAAAGTGTTATGTATAATGTGTGTTAGTTAACCTCTTAACTGGACTGCTAAATTCACGTCTATATTTTTTTTATGTCTGCAGCAAATCCAGAGCAACTTTATTGTTGTCATACACCCAGGTTCGACAACTTTAAGAATTGGTCGAGCCACAGATACACTTCCTGCCAGCATTCCTCACGTCATTGCACGGAGACACAAACAACAAGGGCAGCCGCTGTACAAGGACAACTGGCTGCTAAGGGAAGGGCTGAATGTAAGTCTGAGGGGAGCGCCCGGGGGAGCAGCCTGGTGGGGGTGGGGAGGTGTTCCCTTGGGAAGGCTTACACACCCAGTCTTCCTAGGAATCTTGAATAAACATCTCCAGAGTTGTGCTTTGTAAAAATAGTATCATCCAGGGTTACAAGTATGGTCTTCATGTGAGTTGGTGTCAATTCCTGCTGCTGTGATAAATACCTAAACAAAAGCCACCGTGGGAGAAAGGGCTTATTCTGCTCACAAATTCACGTTACGGTCTGTCATTGTGGGGAAGTCAGGGCGGCAGGGACATGAAGCGGGCGAGCACATCCACAGTCGTGAGCCTGCTGAGAATCATGCATGCACGCTTCCTGTGCACAGCTCACTTTCTCCGCTCATGGACAGTTCAGACTTGCTGCCACCCACACAAAATAATTTACAGTATTTTAGGGACTTGAAACACTTCTTGATTTACCAAAAATATATAAAGGAATATGATATTGTTACAGAAACATAAAGATAAGCATTATATAGATGTTTGAAGAGTCTTAGATTTTTTAATTTATTTTCATTTTAAGTTTAGAGTATGTATAGGGGCAGTTTGTGCACATGAACACAGATGCCCACTCAGGTCAGAGGGGTGAGATCCACTGGAACTGGAGTTAGAATTGTAAGCCACCTGATGAGGGTGCTGGGAATCAAACTCAGGTTCTCAGGAAGAACAGTATATGCTCCTAACCACTGAGCAAGGGCAAGGATCTCTGAAATACTGTTTCTTGTTGTTGTTGTTGTTTTTTGAGACATGGTCTCCCAGTGTAGCCTCAGCGTACCTGGTACTCACTATGTATACCAGGCTAGCCTTGAATTCCTAGAAATTTGCCAGCCTCTGCTTCCTGTGCAGCACCATGCCCAGTATTAATTTGAATAGTGCTGAAAAATTTGTATTAGTCATATATTAGCCACAAGGCACCTGAGGTTATAGGGTTTTGCAGACAGTAGGCTTTGGTCTGGTTTCCATTTTTATATTTTGTTTGTTTGATCTGCCCTTATAGTACAGGCTGGTCTTGAACTCCTGATCCTCCTGTCTCTTAGCCTCTGCAGTGCTTGGATGCTGTGGAATTCTTAGGGTTATCACGGCTAAGGGGAGGGGGGAAATTAAAGAAATGCTACTTGTTGAGATTATGTACTCATTGATGGATTGGTTAAGTTAGTAGCATGTCTTATTTTCTGTTTTTATTAAATATGTTATATTGATCATCCTTTCATTTTTCTCTCCAGAAACCTGAAAGTAATGAACAGAGACAAAATGGCCTTAAAATGGTGGACCAGGCGATATGGTCTAAAAAGATGTCAAATGGTACCAGACGAATCCCTGTGTCACCAGAACAGGTTCAGTCAACTTTTCCTTTCCTTCAAATTTATTATTAGTTTTGCACCTCTATTGATTTCGTTGTGTATTGCTTAACAATGGGGATGTGTCATAAAACCCTAGAGAAGTGGCATCCATGACAGAAGACTAGGTAACGTATCTTTTGCGCACCTAGGTTCTACATATGGCACAGCCTATCGCTCCAGACTCTGGTATATAGTATGTTACTATGCTGCATACGGTGGGCAGTTTGACCACAGGGATGGTCCTGTGTACGCTGGGTGGTGGTATAAATGGAGACCACACTTTTGCTTCCCAGCCACCCAGTTCCGAATAATCACACAGAAACTATATTAATTACTGTTTGACCAACAGCTCAGGCGTATTTCTAGCTAACTCTTACATCTTAAATTAACGCATTTCTATTAATCTGTATATCGCCGTAGACTGTGGTTTACCAAGTTTCCAGTGTCTTTCTGAATTCAGTTTAGTTTTCCCACCTAGCTATATTCTGCCCTGCCTTAGGCCAAAGTAGCTTCTTTATTAACCAAAGGTAATAAACATATTACAGCATACAGAGGGGAATCCACGTCATGGTGGTGCTAGTGTACACCTTTCATCTCAGCACTAGAAGGCAGAGATAGATGGGTCTCTGTGAGTTCAAGGTCAGCCTGGTCTTGGTCTACAAAGGGAGTTCTAGGACAGCCAGGGCTGATAGACATTGAAACCCTGTCTCGAAAAGCCAAAAAAAAGGGAAACAAAAAAGTTGGCACTGGAGAGTGAGTTCAGTGGTTCACAGCGCTGACCGCTCCTGCAGAGGACCCGTGTTTAGTTCCCAGTTCTCACAAACCGTCTGTAGCTCCAGTCCGAGGAGATCTCAGGCCTTTTTCTGGCCTTCCAAGGGCATCAGACATGTACATGGTACACAGACATATATGCAAGGTAAGCACTCATATATGTAAAATAAAAACAGGTTTTTCGGGGGAAAAGAAGCAAAACAGTAAAGCCCCAGTATACAGCACGAGGGCACTTCTCACGATGGAATGTGACCAGACACTGTCCTGGGTGCGTCAGCCAATGAGCAACGAGGCTTTGTGCTTTGTGAAGGGCTAAGCCACTTCCGCCCGCTACTGTAGACGTCATAAACACTGTGCCATAAGTGATTTCCCTTTCTGGCGAAGGCTTCTGTTTGTTTGCTGGGTTGGAAAAGAGTGCATCTACAAAGAATTAAATGATGACAAGCATGGACTCAGACTCGTGACTGTGCAGGAGTCAAAGTGTGAGAGAGTGGGAAGGATTTGACCAACACCATTCTAGAGACTGATCCGCCATTTAGTGTGTGCGGCGTGTCTTATCAACCACTCCACTGTCTGTAGCAGCACACTTCAGTGCCGGCAGCACAGATGGGATTTGGGGTCTATTTTGATGTTGACCTTATGCCACCAAGCTATTCAGCTGCATAGGGCATCCTTAGCTGCCAGACGGGGTGTGCACCTGACCTCAGCATGCAGGAAATGTTCCACATACCATAACTTCATGCTTTCATAATAACACTTAAAAATATTGGTGTGAGTAACAAGCCTTGTGGAGCTGTAAAGTCTTTCTTTATATCTATACTCTGTAAATTATTATTTATTATTACAAATTACTTTCACTTTAAAACTTTATTGAAAACTAAGACAAGCATACCCTTCCAAGTCCACACAGGTTCAAGATCACCAATATCACTGTCTTGTTCCACGAGAAAGTCTTCATGGGCAGTAACATGTGAGGACCTATGAGAACTGCTTTCTTCTGCATCACCTCCTGCAGGACCTTCCTTAGGACTGGTCGTTTTCACGTTTGTAAAGAAATGTGTAACCAGGAGGACTATATCCCCATCAATAGTAGTGCACGCTGAGGCTTGTTTGCTCATTCAGTGCCTACATTGTTTGTGGTGTACATGCCGTCCTGTTGTACGACTGCAGCTTGCTGGCACCAGCAGCCCTAGACCAGGGAAGCTGTGTGCCTGTAAGTATGCCATCAGAAGGTCTCAGCTCCTCCGTGATCCTGCACCTTCACTGCCATGTGTGGCGTGTCACTGTTGTGCCATGGCAGCCATAGGAGCCTCATATGTTCCATAAGTCATTATGCAAATACGAGGTAGAAAATACAAGAAGAAAGAAATGGGGGGAGGGGGCCAGTTAGTACTTCTGAGGGGAGAACCAGTTAGTACTTGCCCATGTGTCTCAGTGTTTGAGAGGAGACAAGGGGACTCTTGCACTGCCCCCTGCCTGCAGAAATACAGTGTGTTTCTGATTTCTCATCCCAGGCACGCTCCTACAACAAGCAGATGCGACCTGCCATTCTAGACCACTGTTCTGGAAACAAATGGACAAACACATCTCACCAGCCCGAGTATTTGGTAGGAGAAGAGGTAAGAAACTTGGACAATGAAAGGAATGGAAACCAAACAACTGAGAGTCCCGAGTTCGGGGTTGTTTCCTAACACTTCTTGATCCTGTTTCTGAGGACCAGATACTTCTCTGCCCCTCCGGGTTGTCAGACACCACACTCAGGGTCTAGAGCACTCAGAAGAGTTTGACTTCTGGTCTTAGAGTTCGGATGTGAGTCCAGACAACCCTTAGGGACAGCTCTGATGATGCGCTTCTTCCTGCCCTAGGCCTTGTACGTCAACCCGCTGGACTGTTACAACATTCACTGGCCGATTAGACGGGGTCAGCTGAATATCCACCCAGGTCCTGGGGGCTCCCTGACAGCTGTTCTGGCAGATATTGAAGTGATATGGTCTCATGCAATACAAAAGTATTTGGAAATCCCACTGAAAGATTTAAAGGTGAGGGGAAATTCCCAATTCTTTGGGTTGACTTTCAGATTCTTGATGAGTCCAAGTGCACATTACTGAGTTGTGTGTGACAGTGTCCGGAAGTAGTCTCAGTGGTGGGGTGGTGGGGATATCTTATTTTCTTTAATTCTCCTCCAGCGATTTCTCCCTCTGTTTCTTTTGGTCTCTGAATACTGGAGAAACCACAAGCTTGCTCATGTCCGCGGCCTTTCTTCATACCTCACTCAGACATATTAACTCCACAAGTTTCCATGTCACACATTCACAAGGACTCTAAGGAGTCGAGGGAAACATAGCTGTTCCTGTTTCCTTCTGAAACCAAGAAGCAAGGCAGCACAGAGGTTCGGGCTTTTGCTCAGGGCCCATGGTCATAGCTGCTTCTCCTGCACAGGGAAGCCTCGCGAAAGGTGGCATTATGGGACTGGACTTACTAGGTGGAAGCTGACACTTTCTGTTTCTCATTGGTTTTCTTCTCTAGTATTACAGGTGCATCTTGTTAATCCCTGATATCTATAACAAACAGCATGTGAAAGAGCTAGTGCATATGATTCTGATGAAGATGGGCTTCTCAGGTATGCCCAAGATTCTGGTGACACCCTTTAAACTGTTCTTTTTCAGTGACAAAGTTAATGGGGTTCACCAGTTAATTTAAATGTGCATTCGGAACGGACTGATGTTCCTTGGGTGTTTGCCCCGAGATTTCTGGGTTCCTGAACAGAGCTGATCATTTGTTTGAGGGTGTCTACTGCTGTGCATCGGATTATTGACACTCTGCCTCTTTATGATGCTAGGGATTGTTGTCCATCAGGAGTCTGTGTGTGCTACGTTTGGCAGTGGCTTAAGCAGCACCTGTGTTGTAGATGTTGGGGACCAGAAAACAAGCGTGTGCTGTGTGGAAGATGGGGTGTCTCATCGGAACACACGGTACGGCTCTTCTCCCAGCACTGTCTATTCGAAACACCACAGCCAGAAATTGTCTGCGTAGGTGTCCAGCAAGCCTGGGCGATAAGTACTAGCCAGGTGAAATTGATGCCGGTGACCTTGCCCTTAGGGAGCTTTCAGCCCACATTCATAATACCAGTTCCCGGGAGCCATAGTAGGTGTTGTGCAGGTTAGCTCCTTGTCGTTCCTGTGATTCGTTACATCCTTATAGCAAAGCTTTATTAAGCAAGTCTTACAGAAACAAACCAAATTTTTCAGGTCTAAATTCTCTAGCGTTTGGAATATTTGCTTTCCTTATCATAGATATTTCTCAAAAACATGATGTGTATATTCTTAACTGACAGATTAAACCACCTTTCCCTCTTCTCCTGACTTCAGGCTCTGTCTGGCATATGGGGGCTCTGACGTGTCGAGGTGTTTTTACTGGCTCATGCAGCGAGCGGGCTTCCCTTACAGAGAATGTCAGTTAACAAACAAAATGGATTGCCTCCTCTTGCAACACCTTAAAGAAACATTCTGTCATCTAGACCAGGTGAGAACAGAATTAATATTGCTGATTATTTTGGTGCCAGGAAAAATGTAAGGCATTTAAAAGGAAGTTACAGCTTTTACTAATCCCATGCTGTTCACCGAGATGGTAAGGCAGCTGAAGCTCTTCAGCCGCTCCTGGATATAGCAGGTGGTGAAGATGGTCTCAGGTTGTATAAAGAGACGTAGGCAGCTGATGCCAATGGGGGTCTGGCCACGGCACCAAAGGGTGAAGGTGACAGCTGAGGGGAAATGGATGTAACACGTAAGGAGATAGGTGCGCTGCTTAATTAAATGTGGCTGTGTGCACTTTTATATTGTGAATTAGCAGCATTTTTAATCACTCATTGCTGCAGGGTTTTGTTTGTTTGGTTTGGTTTTTTGTTTTGGTTTTTCAAGACAGGGTTTCTCTATGTAGCTTTGGAGCCTGTCCCGGACTCGCTCTGTAGACCAGGCTGGCCTGGAACTCCCAGAGATTCACCTACCTCTGCCTCCCGAGTGCTGGGCTTAGAGGTGTGCACCACCACCGCCGACACCCATTGCTTCAGTTTTAAACTTTATTCAGATGATACAATTATGAATCTTATAAAACTTGGGGAACATAAAGACTGTAAATATCACAGCTAATGAGGACACATTCTTACTGAGTCCTGATGTCTGTCAGTGATGAATAAAACAAAAAGGACAAATGGCAGAGACTCCAGAAATTAAGTAGAGAAGCAAAGGACTGTAGTTTACGGTAAGTGGCTCTGAGTCGGGCAGCCGTGTTGTGTTGGCCTTTCTATAATGGCCTATGCGTAATTGGAGGCCTTTACTCACGTTCTCACTGACAGCGTCTTTTCCTGGAACCAGGACATCTCCGGGCTTCAGGACCATGAATTTCAGATTCGGCACCCAGATTCTCCTGCCCTGCTCTACCAGTTTCGATTAGGAGATGAAAAACTCCAGGTAACCAGGCAGACATATGTGTTCACAGGTGGAAGGAAAGCTATCCCTGGCCAGTGAAGCTGAGAGAATTGTCAGTGTGTCAGGTCAGAATGCCAGCTCCCTGTTGGTTGGTCCCCAAGCCATCATGGCCCGTTAGGGTACAGATTAGAATAAATCTGCCCCCCTTCTTTTTTATATATTATATTTTAATTAGGTGTATGTGTATATATCTGTATGGGTACATGCATGCACGTGTGCAGGTGCCCACAGAGTCCAGAGCAGGCATCGGATATTCTGGAGCTGGAGCTTCAGATGGATGTGAGCTGCCCATGTACGTGCTGGGAACTGGATTCAGGTCCTCTTCCAAGAGTACTCGTAACCACTGAGCCGTCTCTCCAGTCCCCAGGCTTTTCTTTTAATCATTCAGAACATGGTAGAATTTAGATGGGCACTGGCCTTGCTAGGACATCACAAAGCAGATGGTAAGGCGCTCACTCTGCATTTCCTCAAGAGTCTCACATGGTGTGCCATCTGTCCAGCTGGATGAGGGGTTTTCTGGTCTGTTACACAACCCTTTTCCCAGGAGGGCTGCTGCCCAGTGTGACATGGAGCACCTGTTTGGTGACTTTTGTCTGGGGAAGAATGAAGGTCCACCATTTCCAAGGAGACAGCATCTTTCCCTAAGCATCCTCCTTTTTATGCCCAGGCTCCAATGGCGCTGTTTTACCCAGCAACCTTTGGGATCGTCGGCCAGAAGATGACGACCTTGCAGCACCGATCCCAGGGAGACCCTGAGGACCCGCATGATGAGCATTACCTGCTGGCCACACAGAGCAAGCAGGAGCAGGTGCGCAGCCCTCTGCGGGAGAAACATCTCCTCACAGAGGAGAACTTTGCCCAGAGCGAACAGATCCTCATAATCAGTGCAGCTTTAATAGACCAACCTGGTACTGTTTTCAGAACTGCATACAAAATGAAGTCTCAATTCAAAATCTGCCTGAGGAATATCTTCATTCCTCATTAGCAGATACTAACTCGTTTTCTAAATGCAAGTCTGCACATTTAAAAGTTAATTCTGTGAAGACACTTGCCTTTGGCTTGTATTGTTTACTTATCTACTTCTGGATGTGTAATCTAGCAGTACTTTTGGTAAAATTTTAATTGTTTTGTACTTAATATAGAAAGTAGAAATACATCTGAGTTATTTATTTGGTGGGTCCCCAGTAACCTGGTGTCTGCTATGTACATAGCTGTAGTTCTTTTCATTGCTGATATGGAACCAGGGGTTGAAAACTTGCTCGTCTTTGTTCCTGTCCTAGACGAGAGGAGGAAGACTGGACCTGGAAATATGGATGTGTAATAGCCACAGGCATATGCATCCCATTCAAACATCCAGTGACAAGTCAGCTTAGTTGAAGAAAGTCTATATTGACATTTGACATTTCTGCTGTAAGCCCGTTCTCTGATGTACAGTTCTGAAACCTGCCCACATGTCCAGAGCCTGCTCTGGCTTTCCCGGAGCATCCTCTCCTGTGTGCTCAGGCTACGTAGGCATGGGGCTAGGCTGTGTGTGTGTACCATGGTGACTTTTGCTTGTGGTGTTCTGAGGAAATAGGGATAGAGTCCAGCTGGACAACACCAGCAGTGTCCTGTGCTCAGACCATCTACTGCTTTCTCTTTAACTTATTTACAGTCTGCAAAAGCTACTGCTGACCGCAAGTCTGCATCCAAACCCATTGGATTTGAAGGGGATCTCCGCGGCCAGGCCTCCGATCTCCCAGAAAGACTTCATCCCCAGGAGGTGGATCTGGCTTCTTCCCAGGGGGACTGTTTGATGGCCGGCAATGACTCTGAGGAGGCCCTCACTGCGCTGATGTCCAGGAAAACTGCCATCTCCCTGTTTGAAGGAAAAGCCCTGGGCCTTGATAAGGCCATCCTGCACAGCGTGGACTGTTGCTGTAAGCACACCCCGCTCACTGGTAGAGAAGTGCGGTGGCTTAGGCGACTGGTTCAGTCTTGATTGTGAGCACACCGCGCGTCCCAGTAGACAGTGGAGTGGGGTGGCAGCCAAGTGAACGGTTCAGTCTTGTGTGCAGTGCAGCATTTTCTCTCAGAACCATAGGCCTACTCCACCCTGCATTGCCAGGTGCTGTGAACACAGTAACGCAGTGCAGTTGGTTCCTGGCCCCATAACACTTGCGCTGCTGTGTAGTCTGGTGCTAGCGATGAAGATTAGCACACAGACCATGAAATCACAGCTCTGGTAGGCGCTAGAGTTGAACTACGGAATCCCAGCTGAGTTCTGATTAAGACATGTAATAAGAAATTTGTCCTCTGGAGGAGTTAGCGGTGGCTTTCTTGAATCTATGAGAGACGTGAGGGATGATTGGAGAGTTAGCATTTAAATGCTGGGGGCATTCTGGGCTGAGGAAGCCTGCAAAGCCATGGTTAGCCAGGATAAAGCTAGAGGCAGCCTAGGTTCCAAACCACACAGCAGCCCCCATAGGCCTCCTTGAGAAGTTTGGTTCTAATCCTGGGAGTAGCGAGATGGGAGGTGGGCAGCAGACCCCATCTGCAGTGTTGAAGATGGATTTTGGGGGAGTTTCTTGAGGCTGTTAAGTTATCCAAGTGACAGATAGTGGCTTGGCCATGTAGGTGGGTAAATGGCATGATGTTCCTGTCTTTTCAGCGTCTGACGACACCAAGAAGAAGATGTACAGCTCTATCCTGGTTGTGGGAGGCGGTTTGATGTTCCATAAAGCTCAAGAATTTCTCCAACACAGAATCCTCAACAAGATGCCACCTTCCTTCAGGCGAATTATTGAAAATGTGGACGTGATCACAAGGCCTAAGGTGCGTTGTTTCATGTTGCAGGTTGGGCAGTACTCAGATGAGACCAACCTTGGTCACATCTAATTGTTATGCATGTGGAGAGTGACATCTAGGGAGGCACTGGCTTGTGACTGGAGTTCTGAGGACTTAGATGTGGAAAATTACTTTTCAGAGGGTCACAAATGTAGTAGGAGTTCTTAACTAGCTTTCTTTTGGTTTGGTGTTTTTGTTTTTTAAGGTTGATTTTATGTTATATGTTTAAGTGTTTTGTCTACATGTATGTGTGTGCTCATATGTGTACATGGTGTCTGCAGAAACCAGAAGAGATGATTAGATAAATTCCCTAGAAATGGAGTTATAGATGGTTATGGTCTGGCATGAAGGTGCTGGGAACCAAACCTGGATGCCCTGGGAGAGTGGTTATTAACCCCTGATCCATCTCTCTAGCCCTGATTTGGTTTTATAGGTACTTAAGCTTATGGTGTAGAGCCTGGATTCCTGATCCTCCTGCTGCTTCCCCCCAAGTTTGGAGGTTAAGGAGTATGCTGGCTTACCTGGTGTTGAGAGACTGGCTTTTCTGGTCCTTGCTCTGCTTGGATTTAACCTTATAGAATTAATTTTAGGTGGGTCAGGAGATGACTTCTTCCCTTTTCCTGACAACTGGACCACTCCCTTTCCCTCCCTGGCCATCATAAGGAGTGGGTATTGGGCCTTGGACTGGAGATCTTCCGGGGCCTCTTTTGACTTCAACTAATTTGAAAAGCAACACAAAGCCAGAAGTTTAGAAATAGGTCCTGTCTGTGTTTTTCTTTGGAGGTGCCCTTCCTCTACTGGTATGGGGCTTGTCTGTGGGATAGTGAAGAGTGGCATCTTTAGTATTAAAAATTAAGAAATTCTCCTAAGCTGTAGCAGAGATGGGTGTGTCAGTTCAGTCTTCTGTACTGGTGCTGGTAGTGCTGGGAGTTGAACCCAGCCCTACATGTTAGACAGATGCTCCGTGGCTGAGGTACACCCCAGCTAGTTTTCTGATATTCCACACAGATGTAAAACCTGCTTTGTTTGCTATCGACTGAGCAGAAGCCCAACCCCATTTGCAGAAAATGATGTCATGTGTCTCATTTGCCAAAATAGCCTTACGTTTTGTGCAGGATATGGACCCCCGGCTGATTGCATGGAAAGGAGGGGCAGTGTTGGCGTGCCTGGATACCACTCAGGAGCTGTGGATTTATCAGCGAGAATGGCAACGCTTTGGCGTCCGAATGTTACGGGAGCGGGCTGCTTTTGTGTGGTGACGACCAAAACCAAGTCTCTGGACATAAATACTTGAGGAATATATGTATTTAATTTATTGGATTTGAAGCTTAATTTTCCTAGAATTAAATGAATTCATCTTCATGTTAAAGTATGACACTGATTTGAAATTATAATTGAGAAAAATATGAACTTACTCTCTTAACCTTTCTTCAAGGTTACATACTGCCACCTCACTCCCTCCCCACTGCGCCCCACCCTCTCCACAACGGGTAACCTTACAGTCCAGCCTTCCAGCCTGGTCAGCCACAAGGGGTGCTGCGTGCCTGTGGGAACCAGCTGTGGTGTCTGCCCTTTTCTCTAGCAGTACTTAGATCTAAAGCAGTCTACTCTGGGTTCCCTTGGAACTAAGCATTGTCTTTGCTTCTCCCACCTCCCTGAAGCATGTACGTTGCTTAATTACAAAGGGGTTTTTTTTTAATTCATTTTTGTTTTGTTTTGTTTTGTTTTGCTGTTTTTTTAACAAGGTTCTATTTACAAAGTACCAGTTCGGAGCTAAGTTTCCTGAGGCAAGGACTGAAGGGCAAGGCTGGCTGGTTTTCTTGCTCTGTTCCCTCTAGGGCAGGTTTAGGGAAAGGACAACACAGCACTTTAAAAGGAGACTATGTTCCCTTCCTAGAATTAAACAGACAGGATTGAAGACTTATTTAGAACACTTTTAAACCCAGCATTTAGGAGGCAGGCCGATATCATGAGTTCTAGGCCAGCCTGGTCTATAGAGCAAGTTCCAGGACAGCCAGGGCTACACAGAGAACACTCCATCCCACCCACCTCATCCCACCCCCAAAAAATAAAACGAAAGAAGAATCTAGAATCATTAGCCTGTACTGTACAGGTAAATCAGGTGGCTGCCGTAGTTTATAACTAACTTCATCTTTAAGCCTCTAGTTTGCCTTTTCCTGAGGAACAAGTAAAAGCTTTTGGAGTTCAGCATGATCAGCCAACTTCAATCTGTGAACATTCTGGAGAGAAGCTGAACTAAATATAGCCAGCTAGTCTGGACCTTTAGAGAGCCTCTGAGCTGTAGCAAGTTACCAAAAGGACATGGTATAGACAAGGGCAGGGCAGGGAACAGTCCCTGGAGCTGTGACACAAGGAAGGTAGGTTAGGTGGAGCAGGTGGCTTCAGCCTGCTGTTACATATCTGCTCCTGCCATCACCATCACCAGAATGGGCTTGGGGAGGACTGAGAGAGAGAGAAAAGTAGAGACGGATGAGACCTGGAGCTAGTCAGAGAATGTGTAAGATGGGGAATTGTGGGACTGTAAGAGTCACCAGGTAAAGTTCTTGGCTGGGACCAAGAGGGGTCCTTGGATGTAGCAATGGTTAACCAGGTAATATGATTTGGATATATACTTTCAAGTTTGAAAATTACCTGTTCTTTTATGTTTTTGCCTCAACTTACAGAATGTGATTTTATGTTTCTGGGTCGTTGGAACAGAGATTACCATCAGCCCTATGCTTTCAGATGTATAATCTACCTGTTGTAATTGTCCTCCACATGAGTCTCTCTTACCGTGGTAGGTGTTGATTCAGAGGAAGTTGGTTTCTGGTCCAAGTTGTGACACAAGCTATATCCATCCTCTATTATCAGTACATTTGTGAAGCATTGGATAGCTATCTTGCCAAGTAGCAGCCTTCCCACACTAGGCACTACCTCCACCATCACCAAGTATCTGCTTACGAAGCTGGATGCAGGGAGTTTGCACTTCATGCATCTTGGGTTTTATTTTATCCATAAGGCATGTGTTAGAACACATGATGTAATCTTTCACATTTGCTATTTATATTGCTGCAAATTGAACCCAGAGCATTATATATCATACACAAATTCTCTGCCACTAAGCCACAACCCCAAGACATGACTTTTGAGGAGAATATGCAATTACCAGCTTTCCTGAGACACCCTTCAGCCTGGAACTCACAGCTCTGCCCATGTGTCCCTCTGGAGCATTGTGATTTAAAATGTGTGCCACAAGCTGGAGAGAGAGCTCGGTGTTCAAGAACATTCACTTCTCTTTCAGAAGACCCTAGTTCAGTTCCCAGCACCCCCGTGGCAGCTCACAACCGTCTGTAACTCCAGATCTAAGGGATCTGATGCCCTTGGCCTCTTCCGAGTGGATGCATGTACTCACATGTACACACCCACATGCAGATACACACACCTACCATAATTAAAAATACATTTTTCAAAAGTGGCACTATACCTGACTAGACACAAACTTGCTTTTGTTTTTAAACAAGGTCTCTCAATTATGTAGCTCTGACTGTTCTGGAACTATATAGACCAGACTGACCTTGAACTCAAATTTCTCTGCCATTAAAGGCATGTGCCACTGTTAGGCTCAAGTTTCTGGTGCCCAGATAAATTCATGGAGCCAGATTTCCCTTGCAAACTGCATGAGGGTTTTTAATATACAAATTCAAGTTTGGACCAGCACCTTTCCAGCACCCCAGCATGGTGGGTGCAGAAAGTGTGGCAGGGAGCCCCGAGAGGGTAGAACCTTTAAAGGGGAAATGCTGTAGTCACGGGAGTTCATGGCATGACTTCTTGGGACTGGGGAAGGAGGGTTTAGGGTAAGGTAATTTCTAAAACCATTGGTCAGTTTTGGGTGTGAAAACCTAACAAAGAGCCATTAATAACTGACAAGATCCTATGAACATCTGGATCTCATTAAATTTTATGGCCCTTCTCCCTATCTTCTTAATTGCCCATTTTTTAAGTTATCTGTCCAAATTTCTTCTATGGCAGCACATTTCTAGAGCTGAGATCGCCTCCCCTGCCCCACCTCCGCCGCCACCCCCGGTCATTATATGACTTAAGATGAAGCCCCTTCTTTAAAACAAAGCTTGCAAAGTCAGGTCCTCACACCACCATGCCCAGCCTCCAGTTACAAACATTTTTACAGTCAACTACCTAAAACTGGATAACATTACAAAACAGTTTTATTATGGTATATGAAGCCTTACTAGACAAATACATATGCTATTATAGATCCATTTCTGTGGTTTCTACATTAAGAAAAAGCTGCTTCAAGAAAGTCAAGAGCTAGAAGACTCAAGATGTTACAGATCTGTGCACTGTTATTGCTTGTTCTGGGTTTGGGGGATTTTTTAATAATAAGATTTATTTATATTAGGGGGTGTAGAGAGCTAGCTCAGCAGTGGAGAGCATTTGTTCGTGCAGAGGACCCTGGTTTGATTCCCAGCACCCACACAGTGGCTCATACCTGTCCATAGCTGTAGGTCTAGGTGACCCCGTCACCTTCTCCTGACCTCAGGCACCAAGCATGCACAGGGCACACAGATAATGCAAGCAAAACACTGGTAGTGTGTGCATATAATAATCTTTTTAATGTATATAGAGTGCCCTTAGAAGCTAGAAAATGGTGTCAGATCCCTCTGGAATTGGAGTTAAGATGACAGTGAGCTAACACGTGGGTGCTGGGAACTGAACCCAGGACCTCAGGAAAAGCAGTCAGTGCTCTAAACCTCTGAGCTACCTCTCCAGCCCTTGGTGGTTTTTTAAAGTAATAGATTATAAAAGGATACTATTACTTCCAGAGAGCTAATTTCAGTGAATTAGTTTTGACTTGAATAGGAAATGTGCACTGACCATGAACTCTGGGAACTAGAACAGTGGATGGTAACTGGGCAAAAGCAGCCACTGGGTTTATGTGTAATGTTTTTGTTTGTCTCGGACAATCTCGCTACTTATCTCTGACTGACCTTGAGTTCATTAGTTTTCCACTGGGATTAAAGTGTGTGCTGCCACACCTGGCTGGCGAAGTATTTTTCTATTTCCTGAAGGGGACTGGCATTCATTTGAATGGCAAGCCATTTCTCTAACCTGTACAGTAGCCTTGGTTCAGTTCCTAGCACTTCTCCGACAAAAATAAAGGTTGCTGGTCTAGGAGTTTGACAAGGGAAAGTACTATAAAGATAGCAGACAGTACAGTGGGCTGTCTGGTCAGACAAGATGTGTCCAGCTTGTGTGTGTAATAGACCTCTTAGGAAGCTGCTGAATTAGTGAGCACTTCTTAAATGGACTATTCATTAATACATTAAAATATTACAGGGCTGAACAGTCCCGTGTGCAGCACAGGACATGGGCAGTGCACGACTGGACACCTGACTGGGAAATGCCTTATTACTTTATTGCCAGAATGCTTAGTTTTCAGGGATAATCATTATTGGGGTTTGGGGATAAATGTGACTGAGCTTTTGTAAATTTAGCTTCCATTCGTTAATGTCTGTAACTGTATTGTGTGCCTAAGACCTGCTGGTGACAAGCCTCGGGCATGTTTGCTTGCGCAAGCTCTGACTGCAGACTCCGGGTCTAAAGCAAGTTCTGTGATGTAGTACTCCCTACACACAGCCTGTACAGGAAGCCTCTGGGCCATCGCAAAGCTTTTTGTCCCTGGAACTGAAAGAGCAGGAGGACTTCAGGGTTTCCTCTCCTGCACAGACTACAACGGGGAGCAGCTGCCACTGCAGGCTTGTGACCGTTTCTTCACTGGCACGTTTTGTGTTGCTTTGAGGAGTTCTGTATGAAAGGCGGTGGCGTCCTTCATGAGACGATACTGGGGGCAGACACTCAGAGCGTTATAGTCGCCCTTGATGTCAGCTCCTCCAAGATAGACCACCATGTATTTGTGCAAATGCGCCTGGGTGCTGAAATCACTACAGAAGAGGTTAAAGGCCAGAGGGAAGAGGTCCTGAGCTTTCTCGCTGGCGCTGCCCATGTTTGGGCCGCAGGCACTGCTGCAGAGACCGTGGGCTTCGCTGGAAAGAAGGAAGACCACCTTGTCTGCCGCCTGCTTCTGCGCGCTGAGCCACTGCACTGGGCCCATCTCAGCTATTCTCTTCCTCTGCCACTTTTCAAGGATGACCTCGCTTCTGCAGTGGTTCTGAAGGAAGTCGGTGAAGCGGCAGACCGTGTGATGGAAACATACCTCAGACGGGTAAACCACCAGGACCTTAATGAGGGGCAGGAGCATGCTGGCGGCAGGGAAGGATGTCTCCATGCTCCTGCCTGTGGGGAGAGCTTTGTTAGTTACCAGCAAATAGCAAGCCTCTACAGTAGTCTAAACCATCACTGAGAAATGTCAGCCAGGGTGGCGATCTGTTCCTGCCAGGGGAACAATAGCCCTGATAGTCCTTTGGAACACCTAAAAACTGATTCTTAAATCTTCACAGCTTTCTAAGCCCCTATTAGTAAGTCAGCCACCATAGTCTAGCTCCGTTTTCAGATCAGCTCAGAGCAGCCGTTTAGGCTTGAGGGCACCAGTTTGAAGCCAACTGTTAAAAATTTCTGTACTTCGACACAGATGTGACCGCTTACATGTCACATCAGGAGTTGGGTCAACTCTGTGGTCTATTTTCTACCTGCAGGTGGCAGAGTTCCTTTATTTTGCTATAAAGTTAAGCCCCACACTGTGCTATGCAACAAGACTTAGGTCCAAAGCTACTGTAGCCCTGTAGCTAACAGCGCCAGCAGCATCTTCTAGTGCACGGATTCCTGAGGTGAAATTTCGTTCATGTGGCTTTCTTACCTTAAAGCACAGAGTTAATCTTCTGCCAAAACACAGGAGGGACTCACAGTACTCTTAAGACCTTCTTTTTGGCTCTTTGAGACAGGTTCTCGCTTAGCTTAAGCTGCCCTGGAACAGCAACTAATGGGGCTGTCCTTGAACTTCTGATCCCACTTCCTTCCCCCCCCCCCCCCCAAGGGCAGAGACTGCAAGGTTTCTGCCGCCATGTCTAGCTAGATTCCCTTCTCTGTCCAGGCAGGTGGGGAGGATCTCAGGGTATCTTCAGAGTGACCGCCCTTACCTTGCCTCCGAGTTAGGTAGATCCCAACTGCCAGCACCCATGTAGCCACCAGCAGCACCAAGATGAGGGGCACCCAGCCTTCCAGCATGCTTCTGTCTGCAGGAAACAGCTTGGTCACTTTTAGCAAGCAAAGCTGCACTTGGCCTCTACTTGTACATGGATTTTTTTTTTACTCTTCTTGGTAGGGGTTTAGACCTTTTCTAACCAAGGGCTAGAAGATCTTTGGGGGGGGGGGGTTCTGATTAAGGGTTCTTTCCTAGGATTCAGGTCTCTTTCAAAAAATGTATTGCTGTGTGCTAGAAAGACGGCTCGGCCACTAAAGGCTCAGCTCACAACCAACAGCTGAAAGTATTACTGTGATGTGTGTGAATGCAGGCCCACAATGCCAGAGTGTGTGTGAAGGTCAGAGGACAACAAGGGGTCATTTCTTCTGTCCTTTCACGATGGCTTCCAGGGCTTAAACCCAGGTTGTAAGACCTTCCTAGCAAGCGATTCTACCCACTGAGTGATCTCACCAGCCCTCTCCTCCCCAGAGTCTCAACAGGGAATTAGGGGACTTTCTCCAAACTCCTTTTCACTGTGGCAACCAGGGTTTGAATGATGGCTTTTGTTGTCTGGAGAATCTTTGTTCCTCAGGAAGAACTTACAAACATAATGTACACACAGCAGTGTGCCCACATAGAAGTCAGGGCCTGGGGGAATAGCTATCTAAAGTTTGGCTGGCTGTTTTTTGTCTTTTGTAACCCATGGGCTAGTTTCAGAACATCTGTCCATTGTTAGTAAAAAGAACTGACGCATCTTTAAATGCAGAGACATTTTCAAGAACATGCTCTCCGGCACCAGGGAGGCATGTTTTGGTGCCGGTATTCCTGATTTGTTAACCAAATAGGATTCAGAGATAACTGGAATACCCCTTGTGGACTCAGCCCTTGTTCACACCAGCCCCTCATTCCCCTTACACCAGCCCCTGCTCACACTGGCCCCTCACACTGGCCCCTCATTCCCAGTAACCCTTTTCATTGTCTGCGGCACTTCAAACAACCATCTTGCGCTCTTTTTTCCCCCTTCTGTATATCCTGCTTTTGAAAAGATACTGTGTTTGTAATTAGATCTTTTGTTCTTACTTGCTTATGAGATCTCTGGGGTAGCAGAGGTATTGTTCACGGTACACCAGCAGGGACCTCGTAGTGCTCTTCCCAGACACAGGATAATCTATTACATCTCAAAGGGGCCCTGTGTGTCCTGAGCCTCTCTGATCATCCTGTGGTAATGACTGGTACTTACTGTTGTCTGGACGGTAGGGGCCACTTGTCTCTATACAAAGCCCAACCGGTCCTCTGCGTCGGATGCAGTCAGGCTTACAGATGTGGAAATACGGTGTCAGCTGGGGAAAAGGAGAGGAAGACTACAGTGCTCACACTTCCAGCACAGCCCTTTCCCCTTTTGAAATGTTATTTTCACCTCATGGCATTGGCATCAACAGTTTTCCCCTTGTTTCCCCTTCTGTAGCCCACAGATACAGTCTGGTGACTCCGGACCAAGATACTGGCAATGCCCCAGCAATGCCCTTGAGCTTTGTTCACGTTACAGCTGCGGAGGTTTCCTTATCTGGTAGGGCGGCTATATCCTAATAAACATACAGATCTCTCCCCTGGACCACAGTAGTAAGTGTCCCAGCACTAGGGTAGGTCCACGACTTCCCGGAAGGTGCAGGTGCTGTCGTGCCAGGGTCCACTTCTTGGTCATCCTGAGCGCTTCATGTTCGAGGGAGTGGAGAATGGCTCGCGGGCACAGTCGTGGACTGTGACCCTCTGAGTACCTACCCTTCCAACTTCCTGTTTCTACCTGGGCCAGCTGAGGCTCCTAGAAGGTGAACAGCTACTCTCCTAAGTTCAGACACTGACCTGGACACTGGACAGCCTTCCAGCTTCAACCCATTCAGCTTCACTTCTGAGTTCAAACCAAGGCTTTGGGGAAATAAAATGACTGTCCCATCTCAGAATTACTCTGAGGATCTAGGACTGAAGATAGAAATAAAAGCCCTTTGGGAAGTCAACAGCCACCAACCCAAGCAAAGATACCACAACTGTAGTGTCTGCTTTCACTCTTGTAGACTAAGGAGTCCCCGACACCCAGCTTGATAGGGGATATTGGGGGGAGACTTGCCATCCTTAAAATGCATGTGGAGGGCTAGTGTGTATCAGTTGTTGAACACTCACCTAGAATTCAAGAAGTCCTAGGTTCAGCCCCTAGCATCCCATGAAGACATACAGAAAGCATCCATGGTGGAACAAACAGCTCTGTCGTGGCCCTCCCTTCATAGGCCGCTATTTAACTCACCTCGACCTCGATGCCTTCACTTTCCTTGTCCACTGAAAAGGCCACGGACCTCCGCGTCGGTTTATTCTGGTGCAGATAAGTAAGAGACAGTCAGAGCTGTAGTCACGAATGAGTAGACAGAGAGTCAGTGATGAAGCCACTTCCTAACTGAGTTCTGGTGCATCAGACTATGGGAAGAAGCCTCAAACTTCTGTCGTAGTTGGCTTTAGACTCATCATCCATAGGATGCCTACAGGGACTTGGACAACAGATAGCTCTGGGAGCTCTTGGAAGAAAACTTATTCAAAGGAGTCTAAAGTGTCTATACTTCAAGAGACTGAAGTATCTGGGGTTGGGGACGGGGTGGTAATAAGGGGGTAAAGGGGAAAGTACCTCATACACTTGAGACAACCCCAGTGGTATTTGGTTTTGTAGAATATTAACCATGTATTTTTCTCCAAGGGAATTGGTTGTAAAATTCACTTCAACCGTCGTCTCGTTCTTTTTACAAGCAGTGATATTTGGGTCCCACAGACTTCCTACAAGTTGAGAGAGAACCACATGGGTGACCAGGTAACCCCTCCCTTATCTGAGTCCCCAAGGGGGCTTTACAGAAACAAATCTAAATCCTTAGGCACACTAGGTAGAGACATGGACTCAACTATAGTATATCTTCCGACACTGTTTCTAGAATTGCAAAGCATCTGATGTCTAAGAAAGTTTAGGGAACCCCCCCCCCCCGCCGCCATGCCATTTACTTTACTAAAAATAGCTAGGAATGGAAGTTACAGATCAAAGTCTACGACTCAGTTCAATGGTCACCCTATATTTTGAGGTAAGAGAGCTAGGATCGCTGTTTTCTCCTTTCTGGGATAGAGGAGAGACGTCAGTTTAGGAGGAATGCCCCACAACATGGAGTAAGTGAACTGAAGCTCAGAGCTCAGAGGCAGGCGGTCAGTGTCACTGGATACAAAGGAAGGAAATGTCACACAGCTTACAGGAATCAGTTGTCTCGCTCATGTGACTTGCAAATAAGACCGGGCAAATTTCAAGGAACATGTCTATATAATAGCACAAGTTAGCTTCCCTGCTGATGGGACCGGTTCGGCCCCTGGCTGGGAGCTGGTTCTTGGAGTGGGTTGGAGGAGGACTCATTCTAGGTCCCGTACCTCATAACTTTAGAGCCTCAAAATTCTTTGAGAGTGCTTTCTTGGTAGGAATAAAGATCCCCTACCCCCAGCCAGTATCTCTAACCTCATTAGCGTCACAAGACTATACTGCCCCAAAGTTTATACTCACCCTTAGAAATTGGGATGAGGTACTGACTTATCCTAAAGCTGCTCCTTCACAGATCAAAGAATCTTCTGAGGATAGGAGGTAGTCTTTTGAGAAGGCCTCCAGGGCCTTACTTGGACCAACACTTGACCATGTTTGTTAATCCAAACAGAAGGTACCCAGAGCCTCCACTGACAACAGGTCGGTTGTGAGAAGAGGTGTAAAGGCTAGTGGGGCTCTCCTCCAATCACAAAGCAACTTTCCTTGAGCATGCTGTTAAGTGGGGTTTGGGATAACGTGCAGGTTTAGTCAAGGGATAGGGTGGTTTCCTGTAGCTGTTGCTGCTCTAGTAAACCTAAGAGTCTGTCCCAATCTGGATAGCTGCTTAACCCAAGGCAGCTCCTTCACTGAGTGGCTTAGACAGAGAGCTTCCATCTCTACATCTCAATTCCTTTATCTGTCTGCGGCTGAATGGGTCCCAGTTAGGAGGATCTCTAAATGGCAAAAGCAAAATGCTACATCTACTTACCTGCCTCAATGCACCGCTTTTTATATTTCATTACATTGTTTAGGCAGCCTGGGAATTTGAATGAAAGTTGTTACATTTGGGTAAAAGGTATCTCTACTATAACTATAACCCCTTTCCCAGTACACACACACACACACACACACACACACGCACGCACGCACACACACACACACACACACACACACACACACACACACACACACCACATATACTCTCTTCAGACATGAGAGAGATGTCAGGTCTAAAAAAATCATTTTACAGTTAAACAGAAAATCATTCACCCGTGGAAGCTGTAAGGAGTCTCATTTTAAGTACAGCCTTTATCAAAATGGTCACCAAAAAGTGACTTGAAAACCAAAAAGTAGGAGTTGATAATACATGTAGTTTCCGCCTCTTCCAGACACGAGGCTCTAGGTGGTAGGTACCCAGCTGCCTAGTAGGCATGATGACCCTCCCTAATTAACACACCCCAGGGAGGACACAGTGAGGAGAGTTCAATGCCTCCTGTGAGATTCATGCCCAAATCTCAGATCCCTGGCCTACATATGAAACAAACATCAGACAAATTCAAATTGGCAACAAACTATTGATGTTTGATGAGGTCATGGAAAACAACAACCAGAGGAGGCTGGGGTGCCATAAGGGGCTAAGTGCCTCTGGAACAGGAAGAAAATGCAATGGATAAGCAGCTGAAATCCCCAAAGCCTGGTGTTGAGTAGATAGAAATATGCCGATGCTATCTTCCTAGTTTTCATAAGTGGACTCTGGAAAGCAGATGCTGACAGCAAGAGGAACTGAGAGCGGGATGGAAACTTGGTCTATTTTTACAGCGTCTCTAAAACCATCCCCAAATAAAACTCACTTCATAAAATCCCGGTGAGCTTTGGTGCCATTAGGAAAGCTGGAAAGCGCCATATAGTAAGTGGTGTGGCACCAAAGCCACCCTGGATGGTACCAACCACAAAGGAGCCCAGTCAGGACATAACCACTGCTGTGCGTAGGACCCAGGGCAAGTGCTTGGAGAGATGGTATATCCTGCTTCCTGCCTGGCACCCAGGAACATGGTTTCCTCATGCTTACCTAACAACACTCTCCACCCTGAGTGTGGAATGATTAGCACCTTGTCCACGGATGGGGAAGCTAAGGCTTCAAAGGCTTCCCAAGACTCCACACCAAACCACATGCCACAACACAGGTGCGATAGTAAGACAGAATCACCAAAGAGTGAGGATGTTTACCTGGAGAGGTGAAGTTCACAGACAAAGAAGGGCTGTCTTCATTCATGTTCGCATTGGGGATGTTATGGGCCCCGATGAAATAGACTGTGCTCAGCTCCACGGGAAAGCCTACGTAGGAGAAGGTCCACTGCAAAGCAAAGCAGGGCAGGTGTACAGTCCAGGAGCAGTCTCTGTGTGGGGCTGTTTTCATTTGTAAATTTTTCACATTTATATAGAGTATGTATATACGCTGGGTGGGTGGGGGGTCATGTCACTGTGTGTGTGTGTATGTGTGTACACTAGTGGGGGATCATGTCACTCTGTGTGTGTGTGTACACTAGTGGGGGGTCATGTCACTGTGTGTGTGTGTGTGTATATAAAATAGTGGGAGTTCATGCCATAGTGTGTGTTTATGTGTGTGTATGCTAGTGGGGGATCATGTCACAGTGTGTGAGTATGTGTGTGTGTGTGTATGGTGTGGTGTTTGTGTGTGTGTGTATATGGTGTGGTGTTTGTGTGTGTGTATATATATATACACGCTAATGGGAGATCATGCCATAGTGTGTGTGTGTTTGTGTGTGTATGCTAGTGGGGGATCATGCTACAGTGTGTGAGTATGTGTGTGTGTACGCTACTGGAGGAATCATACCATGGGGTGTGTATGTATACACACTAGTTGGGGATCATGCCATCGTGTGTGTGCGTGCAGGTCAGGACAACTTGAAGGGTCTGTTCTTTCTACCATGTATGTCCTATGGACTGAATTCAGATTATCAGGCTTAGCAGCCCCCTTTTCATTTGTCATTTTGTCTCTATGCTCCAGCTGAAACAGGTCTCTGGCCAGTGTCTATGCAGGGAGTGGATCCAGCCCAGTTTGCTGATATAACTCAGAGTCAGAGAGGAGTGGCATTTTAGAGGAAGGATAAAACTGAAGTCTAGCTCCCCTCTGTTGGATATTGAGTCTCAAAGATGCTGGCATCCCTAGGGCAGACAAGTGGCGTGCAAACCCAGGCAGGCATCTCACTCTACACCATCAGGCTTTCTGAGGTCCATTGTTGATGCTTCCCAAGCAAGCCTTGTGCCTAAACGTGCTTACTCTGCCTCCAGAAGGTCTGGTCTGCCTTTGGAAGGGCTCTGTATAGTTGCACCTCACACAGCTGTACGATTCCGTGTTGCTTTTGCCAGTCACGCAGATCTTGGTGGCCTTCAACAGGCGGATGCTGGCTGCAGAGACAATGAAGTGGGAAGTTGTTTCATTGGCACTTACATGGCTCACATGGTATTCGATAGTGCCAAGGCTTCATCTCAGCTGGTGTGTACTGTGGTATCCAATGTTCAGATAGAGTAAATGGGGGGGGGGGGAGCTTCAGGAGTCTTGGGGGATGCACTGTCTGAACTTTCACAGCTCAGCAGCAGTAGATACAAACACAAATTCCAAAGCCCAAGAGCTCTATTCCTTCTAGGTTGGCCTGAGCTATACAAAGTACCCATGGCTAGTGATGCCATCTGCCCCATTCTAGGTCTCTTGAAGGAGATGAATTGCTTGGAGCGCTGTGCATACCCTATGCCTGTCTTTCAGTGCATGCATATAGGTTCTTCTTCCAGATGTGCCTAGGGATGGAATTAATGGGTCCTATGCACTGCATTCTTTGGTTTTAGAAGATGCTTCAGGCTTTAGCTTTGACTGCTTTTTTCTTTCTATAAAGACTGCCCAAGCATCAGCACTGTTTTAACTGCCCTAGGTCCATGCAGGCCATTCTTTCTCATGGGTCTCTTTCTCTATCTCTACCCTTTCCAAGTTTACTTTAAAGTGCATAACAACATCGACCAAAGACCTCACCCTGCTTGGTGTGGAGCCAGAGCCTACTGTAGCATCTCACAGAAGTTGTCTGGAGCCCTGCCCTGGTCTGTCTGGTCCTCACACAGAGCAAAGCTCCCCTTGGGGCATCCCTTGACATTGCTTGTGGTTACCTCTCCTACTACTCTGAAAAACATACTGATGAAGCCTGTCATTGACTCCTTTTCCCAGATAAATGAACCACTTTGAGTTTTTTGAGACAAGGTCTCACCCTGAATCCTTCTGTCCTGGAATCCAGTAAATAGCCCAGGCTGGTCTCAAACTTGCAGCAATTTCCCTGTTTTAGTCTCCCAGGTGCTAGACTCTTGACAAAACCAAGTATAACGTTGGCGAATGGAAACCACGAGCATAGGCATTAGGGTCCTAGGACTGGCTTGTCTAAGGAACTTACATGTTGCTTACTGTATAATCTGGAGGAAATGCCAGGACTTTCATGATGTCATTTGGAAGTGGATAATTAGCCGAAGCCAGAGCTTTTCCTAAACTAGGGGACCCGTCTGTTCCACGAAGTGTGACTGCAGAGTGTCGTTGCTCCTCCGCAGTGACCTTGCACATTTTACAACAGGCAGAGGGCAAGAACCCCCCCACCCACTTGCTGCTTGTGCTTCCTTTCAATTACTTCCAAGCCAGAGCAGCCCCCAAATTCCCATCCTGGCTACAAACCTCTAGCTTAGCTTTGTTCTTCTATGTGCTATCATAGGCATGATTACAGATACAACTAGATAGCTCTTTGGAGTCTGGCTGCTTGGGACATCCATATCGTCACATACACAGAAAGGATCCTCATTGTTGAGTTTCATAGTTTCCACTCTGTGGTTCCTTTAGGCCCTTGGTCACCTGGATGCTGTTATGAACAACAGTGTTACTGTACACATTCTATGATATGGCTTTTGGTGTATGCACATCTGTGCTCTGTGCCTAGAAGTAGAATTAATGTGTCCTATATCCTTCACGTTTCGGGCTTAGTAGATGCTTTGACTGATGCAGACTTACCATCTGCCCGGAGTATCCAGCTTATGTTCATCAAAATTGAAAAATCCTCTTTTGTAGCCCCTTTTTGAACAAGTTCCACTTGGAGGCTCCTCAAGTCTCCTGGGGTGAGATTGTGTCGCACCATCCACTCTGGAGATGGCCCTGGGGAAAGGCAAGAACACTTCCAATGACACTCCCATTTCAGGCGCAGTCAGAAGCTGTTTCCTCCAACCCACTTCTGCTAAGGAAAGCCAGGCTTCTTCTGGATGCTGGCTATTTTATACACCTAAATAATTTCTCTCAGCCTCGTGGTCTTAAACTCCAAGGCACTTGGGGTGTTCCAGGTGCATGTGTGTGCATGTACGATTAACGACAATCATGCTTTCTCCATGCCTCAGTCCTGGACTCCAGTCAGCGAGCCCTCACCATAACCATTTCTTTTTTTTTTTATTTTTATTTTTTGGTTTTTCGAGACAGGGTTTCTCTGCAGCTTTAGAGCTGTCCTGGAGCTAGCTCTTGTAGACCAGGCTGGTCTCGAACTCACAGAGATCCGTCTGCCTCTGCCTCCCGAGTGCTGGGATTAAAGGCGTGTGCCACCACCACCTAGCCCTCACCATAACCATTTCTAAACTGCTCACCTCCCCTCCTGCTCACTCTCTCTATTCACATTCCTTGGACAAAACCTACTCAATCTTCAAAGTACCATGTTAGGTACCCATGTATAAAAAACTTGCTTCCTAGTCCCAACAATCAATGGTATGGCCCCTCCCAGCACAATCAGTGTCCCTCTGTGGAATGACAGTATTGCTTCCCACTCAGCCTGGTGAGTTCCACTCTACCTGTGTGCTAATTTACTGGGAGGCCAGCCCATCTCAAACGCATCCTTACTCCCCAAATTCTGCCTTGAAAACCTACTCCCATTAGCTAACAAGGCAATGTATTATCACCATGTGCCTGGTCTACCAGAACCCTCCTCCTGACTCAGACCTTCTTACTGTCCACCTGGGCTTCCAAATACCCATTCTTCTAGTGCACTTACCAGGCTCAGAGCCACACTGAATAGTCTGCAGGAAAGAGAGAAACCAAATGTCATGTCAAAGCCAGCAAACCACAATGCTTATTTTACCAAATTAGGCAAAACACTATCTTTTTCCTTAGATGCATGCACAAGTGACAACTTTTTCAAAGAACAGTGAGCTGGGACTTGGAGCGATGGCTCAACAGTTAACACAGCACACTGTTCTTGCAGAGGACCTGTGTTTACGGTCCAGCCCCCGCGTCGGACAACTCGCAACTGCCTATAACTCCAGCTCCAGAAGTCAATGCATTTGGTTTCTGAGGACATGTTCACAGGCATGTGTGCATGTGAGTGTGCGTATGCACATACATGCACACATGTGCACATACATGCACACATGCATTCACACACACATACACACACACAAACACACCTCCCCTGCCTCAGATTACTGATGGCCATTGTGAGGCACCTTGACTATCTAATGTTTTCAGGACAGTGTAACATTTATTGATTTTTCCAAGTTAACATTTGACTATACAAAGAGGAGAAGAAAGCAGGCAGCAATGGATGCAGTCCACTGTACCTTCCCCCAGGTTCGTATCATGCTTCTTTTTTGATCTAGGATTCATCACATCTTCCTAAAACAGCTTCCAAAAAAGTGAAACTCATCAAAGCCTAAGAAAGGCCAGTACTAAATAAATCCCTTGAAGTTTACAAAAGAAGCATAATGAATAGTATGGTTCGGGCCTGAAACATTTATTCCAGTTGTTAGTCTTCAGCGGCAAGATGCAACGTGACCAACCCAAAGGGCTCCAGGACCCCAGCTTCCTTATTTCCAAAAAACCTTGTGAGGGCAGAAAACAAAGGTTTTGGTGGGACAAATTTGGTTTGGGTGAAGTCATCCATGGTCTTTTGCTTTGTGACATTCTTTTTAAACAAATGAGCCACTAAGATCTAGTTGACCGGTAGTGAGACAAGGTACAGCGAAAAGGAAAGCACCAGCACGAACCCTCACAAAATTCATTCGGTAGTCCTCACAGCAAATACTCCCAGGGACAATTTTTTTTTTTTTGGCACAGAGAGGGCAAACACAGCAGCTGGTGGCTTGGCGACACCATATACTAGCTTGGACTTTCCCAGTCATCAGGGATACCGAGCGCCGTGTGAACCTGGCAAGGATTGCATCTAATGCCTTTCTGAGGAGGAGCTTTTTCCTCTGGAACGTCCAGAAAGATTCCTTCGTTCTTGGGCACCAGAGAAGGAAGGAATGCTGCCTTCAGGAATCTACGTGGTCCAAGACCAATAGGAAAAGCAAGCAAGCAGACAGGTGCACTGTGTTCTGGTGATCCAGTCGGTGGGCAGAGCAGATGCGAGGGATTCTGTCTGGTCACCCTGAAGCAGGAGGCGAGGCGTACCACCTGTGTGAGTTGAGTAGCACCCTTTTTTTAAGGAGACCGCTAAGACTAGATGAGCCCAAATGCCGAGGATGGCATCTGCGACACAGTTAAAGTTCATGTCTCCAGCAAGCAGTCTAACAGCAGATGCCTTCCAGGCTGGGAATAGAAGGATGATGGAGGTGCAAAGCCCATTGTGGTTATCTCAGGGGTGCCAATCTGGTCCATGGACAATTTCCTAGAAATTTGGGCTGGCGGGTCAGGGTTCAGCTAAAAGGATGGGAAACCAAAAAAAAAAAAAAAAAAAAAAAAAAAAGACGCTCACACGAGAGGCGGGGGGTGGGGGGGTGGGGGGTATGCTTACCGGCTCTCCGGGCAGGACGCTCCTGTACATTGCTACCAGGCTCAGCAACACCAGCAACATGACCCAGCCACCGCCCACCACCACGCGGAGCTGGCGCGGGCGAGCCACCGTCCTCTTATCCAGGTGCCCGCCTGGGGCAGTTCTCTCCGGGCTCCGCCTCCTACAACGCCGCCCTGCCCTAGCCGGGGCGGGCGCTGGCCTGGTCCCAGGACCGTCAAGTAGCGGCCCTTCTGCCCGCGGGGCAAGCGAGGGTGGGCGGGGTGCGAATGAGGAAGCTTCAGAGGCGCGCGTCGAGTCCCGCGCACAGGAGTGTGCCTCAAGCTAGGTGGGGCAACCGCACCCGCGCCCGGAGCCCGTTCGTGCAGCCCCGGCCCTTCCCAAGAAGATCACGCGACGTTGCAGGCCGCCAGTTAAAGCGCAGCGGGCTAGGACGGACGGCGGCCACCTTCTTTGTGCGCCCGGCTCCTGCCTTTCGACCGACGGCCCAAGTGAGGCGCTGACCCACCCCCTACTCCGGTGAGTACCGAGCTTCAGACTCTAGGCTGGGTGGGTCGGGAGGAGCTGGAGCCTCCTCTACCCAGAAAGAGTACCAGAAAGAAAAGGGGGAGGGACTCAAGCCACCGAAACCTTCTTGGCTTCTTTGGGGGAGCCAGTGACAGAAACTTACAGTTACAAGGTAATTTTGATAGGAATCTGCACCCCAGCCGCTCAGGCTTTCTGGTTAAGTGTATTTCTATAGAATCTACATCTGGGGTCCCAAAGCTGGTGTCTCAGCACTGTGGGTTGAGAGCTGAAGTTCTGACATTTTGGCAGGCCTGCTGTCTGAATGACATCTGCCCAGCTCTCCACCTCTCAGACCTTAATTCTGGGAAGGTGGCCCAGAGACCAAACTTCTGAGATGAAATTGCTTGAGAGGGGCCTAGTCCAGTGTCATTAGAGAAGGGCTTTAGAGCCTGAATTCAGCTGCTTCAGCCTAAGGGAAATGGGCTTACCAAGCCTGTAGATCAGGAATCGGAGGGAGCCCTAGGGCAGAAGTTCTGCTTGACTTGTCTCTCTTGAGAGGTTGAGCAGAGTCAAGCAGCTGTGATTGCTGAAAACCCTACTGAGATATAGACTCAGCTTTTCTGTGGGATGCCAGTGGAGGTTGTATTTCTGATCCAAATGGAACAGCCTCAGTCCTCAGCCTCTATCGGAGTGCAAGGAATAGTGTCCTGATTCCTGACCAAGGAGGTTCACAGAAGGAAGGTGTAGTCTCTCCCCAGCCTGCATCTGAACCACCCTGGGCTCCTTCCTCAACCTTTGTGAGCTGCTTGGACCCAGTGGTCCCTGGGAACATGTCTAGCTTTCATGGTGGCCTTAGTGAACAGTAAACTCTTGCTGGCTACCAGGGTGCAAAGGTGAAGAGCTGATGCGTGCTCTTGGACCAAGGCCAAAGTGCCTGCTCTGATGCAAATCCAAAGTGGAGGTGGCCTTGTCCAGTTTCAGCCTGAGAATGTTGTCTCATGGGGCTGAGGTACGGGGCAGATGTTCAGATGGCAGTCACTCCTCAGTTTTGGAAAACAACCTGCGTGTCTGTGCAGAGCAAGTAGGGGAACACTCCCTACTTTTGCCAACATGTATTCTTTCAGTGAGTAGCTGAGTGCCAACACCTAGCCAGGCTTGGCACTGACCTGGCAGAACACACCCCACTGTAGTAAGCTCAGGACAAAGAGCAAGGTCTTTGGAACAGCGGCGATGGAGGGGTCAGGTCCAGGGACAGGTCTGCGAGTCAGCCATTTCTTGGCCCTCGAGGGGTAACGGTGGGCAGGGCAGGAGGTATTTCATCTAGCCCTGGTGTCACGTGAACAGAGCAACCCCAAGTGGCTTTACCTGACCTTGCCAAAAGAAGGTGGGGTAAATATGAGGAAATGAATTGGAATAATGGGTATGGGATAGTTTTGAGAAAGAAGTCAGGCAGCTAGCTGGGTTCCTTCTCTAGGAGAAGACTCTGGTGGCAAAAGAGAGAGGAAGAATGGGTGAGGTGATGGTAGGAAAGGGGTGTGGGTATGGGAGAATGTCCAGGCAAGGGGGCCAGACAGCCTTCTGGCCAGCCTGAGCAGTTTCCCCTCCCAAAGCCAGTGATACAGGGTTAGGATGGCACCGCCCTCACTCTGGGACAGACGGGAGTGTGTACCTGTGGCCTGTGGACAGGGCATCAGAGTGGGTGGTGGAAGGCAATATAAACTGGGTCCTGCAGTGACAGATGGGGTCACCCCTGGACCAAGAGGATGTACCTGCCTATCTTCTGGAATTTCTATCCTGCCTCAGACCCCAAGCGCCCTCCTCACCAGCCAGTGATCCTTGTTGGTTGAACACGCAGCCTCTAAGGTGATCTGCTTAGATGGACCCACGTGCTTAGGTGCCTAACCCTAATAGCCAGAGACTTGGCCATGGATGTCAAAGGGCTTAGCTTCTTCTCCTGGATGTATGGCAAGCTATTGCTCTTCTCAGAGTCTCTGCTTCCTCTCGTTTCCTGCACAATAAGTGTGTGAGCCATGCTTGCGAAGAAGTGACTGGAACCCGGAGGAAACAAGCTTCAGAGATCCTCCACATGTTGCCTTCAGTCATGTATTGAGTCTGCAAGAGTCACTTGGCACAAGAAGTCTTCATGTCCAGGGGCTTGGTGGGTACTCATTAACTTCCAGAATAAATTAGACATGACTTCCTCCAAAACCGTGCCTAACTCTGCACACCCAGGAAGATTGCTTTGGACTTTCCCCATCATCTAGGGGGAGTCCACAGTCCAGTTCAGAGCCTGGAAGAATTGTCTGTCACCCAGACTTCCAACAGGCTTTGTGTTGTCCCTGCAGGTGAGACTCCAAGATTCACTTGCTGTCTCTTGGCTATGACCAATGCTCTTGGTCTCTTGGTACCTCGGTTTTCCCATGCACTTATGACACGGAACTAACCTTAGCTCTGTCACTCTAGCAGGGCCAGCAAGGAACTCAGAAGAAGCCAGAGTCAGGAAAGCAAGTCGAAGGGTTTAAATTCACGGCACAGATGCAGAGCAGGGGACGCAGGACAATTAAAAACAATTGTTTTGTTCTAATAGCTCATGTTCCCAAATGGGGAAATTCCCTTGGACACATAGCCTTTGTTCACTCAGCTGTATCCATCCTTGAGAGAGCAAGGCTGTGAGGGTTGCTGACCTGCCCTGAGTCTAGCTTCCACCCACACAGGTGGAATTTTCCACTTTGTTCTTTTGCAAATGTTAATCAAGTCTCTGGGCAGTTAACAGTGGATTCATTGTCTTGTGGAGGCGGGGAGCTTGTTCTAGTGAATACCGACGGCCTGCGTCCTGCCAGGCCTCTTTGGTCAGCCCGAGCTGGCAAGCTGGCATAGCCGACACTGGAGCATTCTAGTCTCTGTTGCCCTGTGGTCCACTCCAACTGTTTGGACTTGGACTTGGCTAATTTAATGCTAACTTTGAGTCAGAGACCCCAAGAGTCACCCAGGGCTTGCACTCCTTGATTCCCAGTATGGGTGTAGAATAGTCTCTCTCCAAATAGGAGGGGCTCGCACACACAGAGGAACCCCAGACTCAGACATGATTTTAACTCAGTGTTAATGCCACCCCAGCCAGTTGCAGGGGGTGAAGCCATGCCAGGGCATGACCTGTTTGTTCATTGCTGCGTACCGTGCCCCCGTGTCTGCATTCGGTGTGCTGGCACCCAGTTCGCGAGCTTCGGGCAAGGGGCTGGAGGTTAAAATACACAGACACACACAGAAAGAGAGACAGCAATCCTTGAATTCCCCAAGAATGCCCCCTTTATTGTTTTCGGGGCAGATTATATAGAGATAGCCACACCCCAGCCAAACCCACCAGAAACCACTCTCCTGCCATCAGGAACTCCTGAAGGTCTCGTGCTCAGAGCAGCTGTAGGCACTCAGATCAGGGGATTACAAGAAATTCAGGATCTGGGGTCTCACTGCTCCCAACAGTTCATGGTAGCAAACGCTGTCTCATGTTGGTTTCCATGCCTATTATTCTTACATTGGGGCTTTGATGAAAGTACAGACAATAGAAGAAATGGGCATCCTTTTTCTGCTCAAGGCTGCACTGGAGATGGAGTCCGCCTCATAGGGATGCAAGGAAAGGCAGCTGGCACTGCGTTGGAAGTAGAAGGCATGATGGGGTGTTTTTTGGTCATTGATAGTTGAATTAACCTATAGTTGCTATTATTATTGGTTATAGTTGTAGGGTCACGTGTCGTGGAAGAGAAAATGGAATGCATCGATGAGATTAAGAAAGGAGGAGGGAGGGTAGAGTTCAGGGCATGAATTGTGATCTGGGAGACATTTTCATGTGCTTTGAGCTTTTTAAAATTCTTTTTAACTTTATCAGGTTTGCTTGTTTGTTTTTATAAGTCTCGTTGTACAGCACAGGTTGATTTCAAAATCATGATGCTCTGCCTTAGCCTTGACCTCCTAAGTGATGGGATCATAGGTGTGTTCCACTGTGCTCAGCAAGTTTGCCTTCTGCCCCCAGAAAAACAAACCGAGACGTAGATGGCTGTTTCTGTTTTAAAGGTCCACGTATATGAGAGTTTGCCTGCATGTATGTATATGCTTGCATGCATGCCTGGTGTGTATGGAGGTCAGGAGAGAGCAATGGATCCCTTGGAATTGGAGCTACAAGTGATTGTGAGCCACTGTGTGGGGCCTGGGAACTGAATCCAGGTCCTCTGCAAGAAGAGCAAATGCTCTGAACCACTGAACCCTCTCTCCAGCCCCATTTCCATTTTATAAATGAAGATGCATCCCAGAGAGGCTGCATCCGGAGTGTGGTTGCGCTGTCACCACAGCCTAAAGATCTTAACTGACAGCTCTCATTTCTCTCCTAATGGCTGTGACTTGAACATGGAACCCCAATGTATAAGATGTATTTTTTTTATAATTTATTTTAACTTTATTTTATGTGCATTGGTGTAAACGTGTCAGCTTCCAGGGAGCTGAAGCTACAGGCAGTTGTGAGCTGCCATGTGGGTGCTGGGAATTGAACCCAGATCCTCTGGACGACCAGCCAGTGCTCTTAACCATTAAGCCATCTCTCCAGCCCCATATAAGTTGTATCCTAGTGCGAGTTTATTTTATAAGTTGATAATTTGTGTGTGCGTGGGGGGTGGTGGTTTGTTTGTTGTTTTTTCAAGATAGGATTTCTCTGTATAAACAGTCCTGGCTGTCCTGGAACCAGTTCTTGCGGTCCAGGCTTGCCTAGAGTTCACAGAGATCCTCCTGCCTCTGCCTCCCGAGTGCTGGGATTAAAGGCATGCACCACTACCGCCGCCTGATGACAATTTGTGTTTTTATTTTGTGTGACTTTTTTCTAGAACCTGGGGCTGTGGGAACTGGGTGATCTCTAACCTGATTTATTTTTGCAATTAGCAACAGCATAGTTTTCATTTTTTAAACTGTTCTCCATGCTGCCACGCGACCTCCTGTGGTTAAATTTATCCAGAAGTTTAGAAGGGGGCATGTATGTAAGTTGGGCGTGATACAAAAGGCCTTGAGCAGGGCAGGGACTACGGACCCACAACCTGTTCTCATTGGGCTTGGAGGTGGTTGGTAACATGCAGGAGAGCATAGACTTCACACCACATAGGCTTGAAGGAACTGTTGCTCTTATGTGACCAGAGTTTTATAGCAAAAGCCTGGCTCCAGCAGCCCCAGCAGGGTAGGCTAAGCCACTCATCCCCGTATGCAGTTAGAGAGAGTAATGGCAAAAAGCAGGGAGGTGGCTGAATGGCTGTGGCCAGCTGGGAAGAATGGGTAAAGAGCCCAGGGGTCCCCAACCTAGTTTTCTGTGAGAACTGGGGTGTGCAGTCGTGATTAAGGTATGGTCTAGTTGGTCACTGTCTCAATTCTGGTACTGCAATGCGGTCTGAGGAAGTGTTTGTTGTCTGAGGGGACAACGAAGCAGTTCCTGATTGGAGGTTCGGGAGGTGGCCTCACCCAATTGTCCTCGGTCCTGGGAGGTTCTGCTGATGGTTGGCTCCAGGGTGACTGCAGGCTTAAGACCATAACTTAGCCCTGTGCCTCCAGTCTTCAAGGGGGACCAGACGGGCTAGGTCCCTCTTCAGCCATCCACCCTCTGCTGCAGAGTCAAGCCGCACACACAACATGAAGACAGGGCAGCTAGGCTGCCGTCCTGCATTCGGTTGCCCTGGGAGCCCAAGTGTGGCCTGAGTTCTCCGTAAGAGCCTCTCCCACACCACCTGTGTGCTGGTGTCTGAATGAGGTGCTGGAGAGACGTTGCAGGAGAGAGAGAGAGAGAGAGAGCGCTCCATCTGGGGAGGCTCCAGCGTCCAGACGCAGTTCATGACATGCTCAGATTCTCTGTGGTGAAGGAGTAGGTGTTCGTTTCCTTACTTAGTTTCAGATTTTTAATTTCTTGGGGGCTGATTTTTAAAATACACTGAAAATCAGCTCCAATAAATAAAGCAAGCTACACCAAGTAAAAGCTGTGTCCATTGCAAGAGCCGCGGTAAGGCCACTCAAACAGATGCCTGGGGAACCCTCTCAGCTCTGCCTTCTTTCTGAACTTACCTTCCACAGACAATCAGGTCACCCCAGTGGGGACTGTACCTTATCCTGTCTCTTCAGGCTTGAGTGCTTGTTAACTGAGATTGAGAAAGTTCTCGCCCACTTGAGAGAGAGCTGTAGCAGTGCCTCTGCAGAAGGCCCCTGGGAAGAGTTAGCAGGGTCTGTCCCTTCCACCTAGGCCCAGCCTCTGCCTCCCTGCTTGGTGCTTTTTCCCTTCTTGCTGGTGATATTTGAGATTCTAAGTTCTCCCTCCTATGGAAATTTGGAAGCAGATGCAAATTTAGCTGGCGGGGAAATGGGGAGGGGGATCCTGCTCCGTTCCCTTCTCTAAGTTTCCTGCCTATCTATCACCTGTGGGTAACCCTGGTTTGTTTTTTTTTTTTTCTTCTTTCATTCTAGTCTTTGTGATTTTTTTTTAAAAATTTGTAATCTGCAATGCAAATGCTATGTAAATTCAGTGTTGAGGAAATAACGACAGCAAAAAATGTCTACACATGAGTCTCATTTTTTTTTCTGCCAGTTTTTTCAGTCTTCACAGCTGAAAGGGTGGTAATTACCTCAAGACCATGGTCACCTCTGACAGACAATGGTGTCTTATCTCCCTCAGATCTGCCCTCTGAGTTCTAGCTAAGAGCCACAGGGCCAGACACAGATACACACACCTCTTCTCTCACAGACGTGGAGTCCCCGCCCCCACCACCAATTTTATTTACTTGAAGTCATTTTTAAGAAATGTATGTGTCTTCCCCACCTGGATTCTGTGGACAATGCCCCCCAGCACACCGCTCTGTCTTCTGTATATCCTGGGCTTGATGGGACATGTTTGATGTTCTGAAAAATGCAATGGCATTCCAGTTTAAGTATTAATTGACATTACTGAGTATTTCCTAGGCAGGTCATCTCCCAGAGGGCATCGCCGTCTCCCATTTAGACTCTATCTTTGCTTTCGGTTGTCTTCCTTGCATGATGTCAGTTTGGTGAGGTCCAAGCGGATGGACCCTTAACATTTCTTTTCCCTCTTCTGGTCCCCCCCATCCCGAGGACATACCAGCACCTGTTGTGGAGAACTGTACTGGGGGGTGTGTAGGAAGGGTAGTAACGTCAGGACACTGTTAGGACCCTGGGGAGGGTTCTAGGGAAGGTGTGGAGCCTGGCTGGGTCTGTGGGGTAGACGGAAGTGGACACGTGGTTACTGAGGACTCTGGAACATGTTTCCATGTCTACCTGCTTTTCCAGCACATTTTCACCCTGTAACTGCTTCTGGCAGCTTTAGGCTCCCTCATTGCTGTTGGTAAAGGAAAGAACCTCCCACTGCCATGTTAGTCCCTGCTGGGCGAAGGCTGATAACGTAAGCCCACCAGACAGCCTTTCTGTTTATGGCTCTGACATCTGTGCTGCTGGGCCCATCACAAGGAGGGCCTTTAACAACCCTGAAGAACGAGAAGCTCATTTCCTCCTTGTTGCCCTGTTACAGACACTGAGACCTAGTTGCTCAGCTGGAGCCAGTACACCATGTCCCCATCTGCCCCGAGGTCCTCTCTGCTGCTCAGTCCACTGGCCCAGGTACAGCTCCGCACCATGTGTGGGAAACTCCTAACTGGAGTGTACCATCCTTTGCCAACTGGAGCTTTGCCATCCCCCTCTGTTGGTCACTGACCTCTGCGAGGGCCCAACCGATAACCTTGCTTCATCCAATGTTCTTACCACACCTTCCTTACACACACCTTGGGCAATGCGGGTCAGTTTCCACCTAAGCCTTCAAGGGAAGGAAGTGGCAGGTAGTTCTCACCCTCCCAGCAGTCAGAGACTGCTTTTTCTCATCACTGTGACCAAATATCTAACAGACGATTCACTGTGAGCCAGGGCAGGGGCTGTAGTCTGTCACGATGGGGAAGACACATGGCTGAGTGGCTCAGTTAGTGGGCACCAGTTGTAGCAATGGGCTTGCGTGTAAAGCCAACAGAGTGTATCAGGCCAGGGTGAGGCTGGGCTACAGCCTCCAGGCCCACACCCAGTAACCCATTGCCACCAGCGTATCCCAAAGCGTCTACAACCTCCTAGCCAGCACTGTCAGCTGGGGACCAAGTGTTCAAACACGTGAGCCATAGGAGATATTTCCCATTCCCACTATGAAAAGCAGGTGGGCGTCTAGCTCATGTTAGGTCCCCAGGGCTCCCTACCTCTGTTCTGCTTTGGATGAAGACCGCCACAGAGAAAGAAGGGAGATCCGAGAAAAAAAAAAGGAATAGACACAGGGCAGATTCTTGAATGCTGAGCCCTGTGTGCCCCTGAGCTGGAGTGGGTGCTGTGGGAAGGGAGGTGGAAGAGCAGCATTCCGTCCAAGGAGCCTTCTGAAGTCAGCACGTAGGCTCCCAACTGGGGTTCACTGCCTGATCATTCTGTAAGGGCAAGGCCCTGGGACATGTGGCATCAGCCTCGAAGAGTTCCCAACTCTCAAGAGTTTCCTGGCCACCTCTGCTTCGTGTATGAAGTTAGTGGGAGTAGACAGTAAACGAACGGACTCCGCTCAGAATGGGGAGCACAGACTTTATTGGTCTGAGAGGTTGGAACCCCCAAGCCCCGTGACTCAGTGTGGAAGAGCACAGGAAAATGAGAGAAAGGGGTCTGAGAATCGGTGTTTGTGGTGAAGGGAAGGGAGGGAGTGGAGAGGGCCTGGCTTCACCAGGTCAGGGTGGAAGAGAAACCAGATTGCTGTGCCTCCTGGCTCGGGGTGCTCAGCTCTCTTTAGAGCCGGTTCTTTTTGGATGACTGCAAGCTAGGACCTTTGGGATCCATGGGTCTGGCCCTAGTATAGTATGTATGTACTTAGTATGCTCTGGGAGAGTATTAGAAAAGAAACACACACACACACACACACACACACACACACATACGAGGAAGGGCATGCCATTAGGAGCCTTGTCCGAAGGTTCTTTCAGAGGGTCTCTAATGTTCCAGCCGCACAGCTCCGCAGACAGACTGTAGACTGTATCCCAAGTAAGGGAAACCATGGGTGCGCACTTTATTCTGGTTCCAATTCCTTTGTAACAACCCCAGCCCCAAATCCTTAGCCTTTTACACGGGTGCTGCAGACTTGAGCCCAGCTCCTCATCGTTGTGTACAGCGAGCACTCTTCCCAGTTGAGCCCTCTCCCCAAGTCCCTCCACTTGGTTTTTCCCATGGGTGCTGGGGATCTGAACTCAGGGCCTCAGGCTGACGCAGCAAACACGTCTCCCTACTTCTTGGGTTGATTTCTGTCTGAGGCAAAAGCAAAGGTTCATGTTCACACTCTGGCCTGTGGCTTGTTTCATTCTTTGAATGATTTTACCAGCTGGGCCATCCATGCAAGGGCTGCTTTCTGCTTTATTGCATTGGCCCACATGTCTGTGCTCCCGACAGGGCTGCAGTTCTGGTGATTATGGATTTGCAGTCATTTCAGAAACCAGAACTCTGAGTCTTGTAGCTTTGCTCTTCTTCCTCGGGTTTTGGTTTGGTGTTTGGTTATTGTGGTGTTTCCGACTGGAGACCCTTGAGAGTCCATATATTTTCTTAAACACGTTTCCCTTTTTTTCTTTCTTTACATTTTTTTTTTTTTTTTTTTTTTTTGGTGTTTCGAGACAGGGCTTCTCTGCAGCTTTAGAGCCTGTCCTGGAGCTAGCTCTTGTAGACCAGGCTGGTCTCAGACTCACAGAGATCCGTCTGCCTCTGTCTCCTGAGTGCTGGGATTAAAGGCATGCACCACCACCACCCGGCCTTTATTTACATTTTTGTATCTGACATGTGTGCATGTGCCACTGTGCTCACGTGAATTAGAGGACAATTTGTGGGAGTCACTTGTCTGTTTTCAGCACAGAGGTCTGGGCTCTCATGGGATCCACAAGGTAACACACTGGATGAGCTGGTGTTTAGAAAGCCTCCAACCAGAGATTTACACATCTGATGGAGGATAAACCACATAGGCACAGGCCGTGAGAAATACTGCCTTTCAAATAGCTGGCAATCTCTAACTGCAAATTCTCTTGTGTGATAGCATGCTCCCCTGCAGTGGGGTCCTCATAAGTCCGCCACAGTTTCCCTGTGTCTGTGAGTAGAATGACTTTCCCCCCAAACTTTATAATTCTGACAAATAAGACAGTCAAACCTTTTGCCCCACACTGCAATTAAAAAACTTAGAAACCCGTTCTCTATAATTAGCTCCCTAACAGGATGATTTGGCCAGACAGAAGTCCTTGTGGGGTGATCGCAGGAGGAACTTGCATGGAGCGGAACTGCAGATGTCTGGCCTCGCTGGATCTAAGTCCCTCAAAGATTTATGATGAATTAGGGCGCTGTGGCAGGTATCTGTTCTTGTTCTGAGAGATCTTCGAGAGATCAGTAGCACCTAACTGACTAACCATGTCCAGATAGAATTAATCACACTTAAGAAATGTAAAATAATACACGTATTCTTTGCCCCTTCCTTAGATCTCTCATTAATTTAGTTTACTCCTTTTGTAACCTGTAGCAGCCCCTTTAAGAGATGGCCGGGACCTCCCCACAGCTTCAGCTATGGTTAGCTACAAACTAGCTGATAAGTTTCGCTGAGTATCTTCAAAGAGTGCCTGTGTCCCTGAGAATTTTCCTTGTCGTTTTTTTTTAGTTACTAACAAGTTGCTAATGAATGGATGATACACACACACACATACACACGCGCGCTTGCGCACTTGGGAATCTGCAACAGCAGAAGAAATAAGATTGGAAGAGTAAAGAATGCCGGAAAATGAAGAAGGAGAAGAAGACATAAAAAGATTGTAGAGTACTTAGAACAAGAATGGACTGGAACGCAGACTTGTAGCAGAGAATTGGAATAGCGTTGAGACAGAGAATTGGCGCTAAGACTCCATAGACAATTAGGACAAGGTGCTCAGAATGAATGCAGGACGGTAAAGAGCCACGACTGGAGCCGCAGGCGTGAGTTCATTCCCTGACCTCACAGGCCAGAAATTTTCTAGGTCCCTTTCGCTACTCTGAGGCCACCTAAGGGAACCCTGGGAGGAAGTCAACAGACTGGACTCTGCTGGCTTTCGACAGGGCTCAAACTCAGGGTGTCAGACTTGGTAGCAAGCACCTTTTCACGCCAGGCGTTTTGTTACAACAATGATATAGTAACACAGTACTTTTAAAATCCTAATTTAAAAAGTAAATTAGCAATTTAATTAGTAAATTTAAAAAGCTAAATTTCATCCTAATCTTTTGTTCTCCCTCCTTCCATCCCTTCCTCCCTCTCTCCTTCCCCCCCTCCTTTTCCATCTCCCTCCCCTCGATGAGCACACACAGGGAAGCCAGAGGAGGCTCTCAGGTGCCTGCTCTACTACCTTTTCCCTTCCTCTGCCTTATTCCTTTGCGACAGGGTTTCTTGTTGAACCTAGAGCTGGGCTTGCTGAGCCCAAGCCCCAGTGATCCTCCTGTCTCTGCCTACCATGGTGCTGGGGTTGCTTGTGCAAGCACAGACATGCCTAGCTGTTTTGGCTTATTTCTTCACATGGGTATTAGGCTCTGCACTCAACTATTTCTCTAACCCGTATCTGATTCTTTTTTATGCTATTACACATGGAAGTTCCTCTTTCATTTTTCAGATTGTCATTACTGTAAAGAAATGCAACTGATTTTTATATGTTGATTTTATGTAACTATTAAATTTAATAGCTATAATTGTGTGTGTGTGTGTGGTGTGTGTGTGTGTGTGTGGTTGTTGTGGAAAGAATTTACAATAGCGTGTTGATCCTGTTCTCAGCTGAAATGCTCTCTGGCTGTGAGCATCGAGCACAGCACTAACGCTTATCGATTTTGCTGTTGCTCTGTGAGCCAGCGTTTATCTTCATCAGTCTCCTCCATTCTCTCTCTTTATCTCTGCTCTGATCTCCAGTGTTTCCTTCCCTCTGCTGGCCTAGTTGTTCACAGGATAAAGATCTTCCCTCTGTTTGAAGGTAGCAGATGCAGCTATGAGTGTCTGATAACAGCGCTTTCGCCATGTTGCATAAGTTGTGGTGTCCCATGCTTTCTTTTTCGTTTGTTGCACGTATTTCTAATTTCCTCTGTGATTTCTCCTCTGACACAGTGGGGCGTTAGGAGCATTAATTTCATATTTTTGTGAGTTTTTCTTCTGTTTATTAATTTCTAGTTCTGTTCCACTGTGGCACAAATAGAATCCTGGTATTTTTTTTTTTTTTCTGTCTTTTAAAATGTACTCTCTGTCCTGGAGGTTGGTTTGTGTACACTTCAGGGGGAAATGTGTTTCTGTTGTTGGTTTGAATGTTTTGTATATATCTGTTATGTCCAGTTGGCCTGTAGTGTTTTTTTCCTTCTATTACCTTATTAATCTATCACTATTGAACTCTGAACATGGACGTCTTCAGTTATCATAGAACTGTTTTCCCTTGAAATCTGTCTTTCTTGTATATATGAATTGCATGCTTTAAAATTCATTCAGATTACAAGCTCCTTGCTTTTCTTTTCTTTTTTTTTTTTATTAAGATGACTCTTAGGATCCATCTGCGCTGATCTGAGATGCTGTGGTTCATCCACTGCTATATGGGGGTTTTCCTCCCCCCCTCTCCCTTCTCCTTTTTCCCTTCCTCCCCCCTTCTTCTTTCTTCATCTTTTCTCTCTTTTCTGAGATAGGTTCTATGTAGCCCATACTGGTCTTAAAATTGTGTTCGCCTAAAAATAAATAAATAAAAATGTGTCTTCCTGCCTCAGACTTGCAGGTGCTGAGAACCCAGTCATGCCCAGATGTGTGTGTGTCTTCATGTGACTCCAGGGCACCACTTCTACAGTCTGCATGGCTGTCGTGGTGACTGCGAAGCCATCTCAGTTGGTTTTCAGTTTAGCTCCCTGGCAGCGTGTGCTTATCTTCAAACGCTTGAGATCCAGATCTTTACTAAAGTGTCTGTTAATGTCTTTGACCTATGGCCTTAGGAGGACATGACGTATATATTTTATGTGACAGTCCTTCATTGCAAGCCCACTCAGTGGCTTGTCCTTTTATTCTCTTGATAGTATCTTTCTTTTTTTAAAAAAAATTTTTTGATGCAATCTAGTTTATCAGTTTAGGTTTTGTTTTTTGGTTGCTTGTTTCCGGTTGTGCCTTTGGTGTCCTATCTTAGGACACCATCGTCAGCCCCTTGTATTGAGCTTTCTTGTTGTGCTCTAGGATTTTTTACAGCTCCGTGTTTTACACGTGGGTTTGTGACTCACGAACCTTTAAGATATGTCCAGGTCCAGCTTCATTTGTTTGTGTGCAGTGGTTCTGGCCGATCGTTTCTCTCCTTCTCGCTGCTTTGTTTCTTAGACAAAGACCAGGTGATCTGTTTCTGTGATTTTTATTTCTGGGCTGTGCTCTGTTCTGTTTATGGTTGGCTGTTCCTTTGGCAGTGCCACACCGTCTCCATTTCTGTGCTTCACAGCAAGGCTGGAATTAAGGTATATCAGCTCTCTAACTCAGTTCTTCTCTTCAAACATTGTGCTGGCTGTTTGAGGCCTTTCGCCGCTGCATCTTAATTTTAGATCAGGCTGTCAATCCTCACAAATCTTGCTGGGGAATCTATTGGGATCACATTGACTTGCAATTGTAAAAGAATTGCAAAGACTACAGACAGCGTTGAATCTCTCTACCCACAAATAGAGGATTGTCTCTCCAGGTAGCTGGTTTTTCGCTGACATCTTTCACTATAGGTTGGTAGCTGTCCTTTGCAAATGTATTTTAGATTTATTCCTTTTTATCTGGCACGTTAAGTTAAATGGCATTGTATTTTCCTCTCAACTGCCCCATGCTCATTGCTGGCATATGAGAGAGTGACGGATGCTTGCATCTCAACTTGTCTCCTGCAGTCTTGCTGGGACTGCTTGTTAGTTTGTGGTCAGTTATTTCAGGTTTTCTGCATAGATGATCATGTTGGCTGGAAAGAGTTCATGTCTGCCTTCCCAATCTGAATACATTTTCAATTTCTTCCACTTGGCTGTTGAGTCAGCTGAAATGTCCGGTGGGGTGGTAGAGTCAGAGAGGAGGGTGTCTTTGCCTTGCTTCTGGTTTTGGTGGAAAAGCTTTTGAGTTCTTCACCACTAGCCCTGGAGTTCATGATCGGAGCTCTGTAGATAATCTTGTTGATCATGTTGGACAATGGAAAGGCAATTTCAAGAAATTTTGTCACGTGCCATTTCTGTATCTCTTGTTTCTACATCTCTTGAAATAATTTTGTTTCTTTCTTCATTTGTTTTCTTTTCCTTCTTTTTTTTTTTTTTTTGTCTTTTGGTTTTTTTCCAGACAAGGTTTCTCTATGTAACAGCTCTGGTTGGCCTGGAACTCACTCTGTAGACCAGGTTGGCCTCCAACTCAGAGATCCACCTGCCTCTGCCTCCCGAGTGCTGGGATTAAAGATGTGTGTCACCACACTTGACTTCATGAACTGATTCTCTCTGTCTTTTCTTTCAGTGTTCTGCCACTATTTAAATGGTGTTTCAGAACAAAATAAATAAATAAAAAATAAAGTCACAGAGTTATTTATATATTATTTTAAATCCTGTACAAGGCATAAGAAACAACTACCAATAGAAGAATTATTTTCTCTCCCCCTAAATAGTCTGGCCACCACCGCTGTCTGCACACTTCAGTCTTTGTGTAGTTGTTTTATTTTATACTTGAAATGACGATTCACAAAGACAGAAAATTAAGAGATTTTTAGATTAGAGAGACAATAACGTGTAAGTTGGCCTTTGCTAAAGAAATGGAGCCCTTCTATTTTCAGGCAGTTGTCCCAGTGCCCGCCCCCCCCCCCCCGCCTCTCCCTCCCCATTGTGTGGCACTGCTGTGCTCCTCTCCAGGGTGCTCACTGTGTGCTCTCCTGGAACCATGGGCACTGTGGCTCCTGGTGTCCTTTCTAATGTCTGTTCTTCAGGGGACTCTGTGGTGCTCAGCCCCTCACCTCCATTTGCTGCAGGAGATGTGAAGCAGGAGTCCTGGGAGTCAGGCCCAAGCAAATGGAGGTGAGGATTTATTTTCAGGCTCTTCTTCACCATCGCGTGTGACAGTCCTGTGATGCATCACGGCAGCCAAGTTTCTCCCCAGCACATTTCAATTCAGTGCAAACCCACAGCTTCTCATCTCCGATATTTTCGGATATTAGCTCCAAGGGGGACATCGATAGACCCCGAGATCTCAGTAGAAATTGATTCCAGAAAGACCAAATGAGGGGCAGTCTCCATCTGTGCTGACATGACCCCACGCATGACATTTAAAACACCTTACATTTTGAACCTGAAGGAATCTCGTTTCTGCCACTCATGTTTGTGTTCTGTCTCTCCTTCCATTTCTTCTTTCTCTTTATTTTCTTCTGTCACTCCTGGTGGGACCTCATACACCATATTCAGGCCATGTACCCGCTCATCTTCCCCAAGTCACCTGTCATCCCATGACACTTGTTCTTTAAGGCACTGCTGCATGGATTCTCTTTCTCCTTTTGTCATGTGATGTCTTCTGTCCTGCCATCCCGACTTTCTGGATGGTGGATGAAAGTTCTTGTTGCACATGAAATGGGTGAATGATTTCTCCATTTTGGAAATGGAGATAGGGAAGCCAGCCTATAGGCCTGTGAGGGATGTAAGCAAACTTGGAGCATCATAAACTGATTGTCTCAAATGATGAACATCCTGGGGTCAACTCCACGTGAACGTGGCACATCCATCTTTTTATATATAAATGGATTTGGCACACTTTTAAAATGTTCTAAATTTATAAGTGCATGACAGAATGTCATGGCATGTATTCAGAGGTCAGAGGGCAGCTTGTGGGAGTTGGTTCTCTCCTTCTACAATATGGTCTCCAGGGATTGGATCCAAGTCATCGATCTTGAGAGCAAGCACCCTCTGAACCATCTTGCTGGCCCCAAATAATCTAGATTCAAGTTACTAATATTTAGCTGAGGGATTTTTCTTGCCCGTCCCCGCCAGCTGTAATGGCTACACCAGCATATTTAATCGTCATCGTTCATAAGAGATATTGATCTGTAGTTCTCTTTTCTTTGATGCTGCTGTCTGGTTTTGGTATTAGTGCGAAGCAGGCCTTGCAGAATGGGTGAAGATGTGTTCTCCCTTCTGACTGAGACCAGAGGAAATCGGCAGATTCTCATCCATAAGCATTTGGGAGACCTTCCTGAGGATCCATCTCTCTGGGCTCACTGCTTCATTTTGGAATGCTATTATTTATTTTTATTGTTTTTTATTGGTTACTTACTATGTACATTGGCTTACTTTAGAGTCTTGTTTCTTCTCAAGGTGTACATTTGGCACATTGTATCATTCAAGAAACTGACTTTTTTTTTTATCTAGTTATCCTGCTCAGAATCCGCTTATCCACCCTTTAGCTTGATGGTCTAAGCTCCTCGGTCCCGGTCTTTCTCCTCCACCCCTTCTCACTTCTTTCCCCACACTTTTATCTGAGATCTCGCCTCCCCAATCTTCAATCTCATGGATCCCCCCGTTACATCTAACCAAAACTCATTTGTCTCTAGTATTGTATTTTCTTGAATTTTTTAAAAAGATTTTATTTGTTAAGTATACAGTATTCTGTCAGAAGAGGGCACCAGATCCCATTATAGATGATTGTGAACCACCATGTGGTTGCTGGGAACTGAACTCAGGACCTCTGGAAGAGCAGCCAGTGCTCTTAACCTCTGAGCCATCTCTCCAGCCTGCATTTTTGTTTTTTAAAGAAGGTTGATCATTTCAAATTTCTGTTTATTAGTGGGGTTATGCACATGCCACAGTGTGGATGTGGAAGTCACAAGACAACTTTTGGGAGGTGGACCTCTCCTTCCACATATTTGAGGCAGGGCCTCTCCTGTTTCTGCCTTCCTGTGGACTCTAGGCTAGCTGAGCCCACACCTTCCAGGCAGTCCCCTGTCTCCACCTCTCATCTATGTAGGAGTGCTGGGATTCCAGATTTGTGCCACCGTGCCTGGCTTTTATTATTTAGTTACATGGGTAACTAAACTAAGGTTTCCAGGCTTGTGAAGTGAGTACTTTAACCCACAGACACCTCTCCCCAGTCCACTGACAACTTCCTTGAAATTCTGTTCGGCATGTCTACTTGTCAAGGAAACCATTCCTGATGGCTGTCGTCTTGACTCACGGAATGTCCGCATTGGTTGGTTGTAACACCGCTGGCTCTGCCTCTGCTGCATGCCTTCTGTCTTTGTAAGGAGTGTACGTGAGTTTCCAGTTGTTATGGAATACTGATAACTGTGTAACAGGGTAATGGAGACTGGGGTGAATAGCGTCTGCTTACAAAGGATGTACCAGTTCATCCACTGGAGAGCTGAACATTGGGCCATTGCTACCCTGTGCTGACATGGGGCCTGGAGCTCAGAGGTGGGGTGAGTTGGGGTGGGGGACTCTTTTGTGTCCTATGTCAGACGCAGTGTTCAGAAGGCTCTGCCATGCAAGCGGCCTTTTGTCCCCTCCGTCTGCTTCCAGGGCAGACCCTCATCACTTGACACAGGGCTGTGGGAGAGCTACAGTGGTTTGTTATGATCTGTACCCAGGCATGCCAAAGAGGACAAGGGCTCTCAGTCCTTTGACTTCAGCATCAGTGGAGACTAGACGTTGTCAGGGACTTACAGATGCTCTTGTCACCGGGAGCTCAATACCATACCCAGGCTCTCTGCAACCTCTGCACTGAGCACGTGGGCCAGCTGTCAAAAGTCAATGATACATACATACAAATCAATTATGTGGACTGAGCAGGTTGTATTTATAAACACACATATATTTAAGTGTCACAACCACTGGAGGAAAAGAGACCATGGCTTAGGAAGAGAGCAAAGTGGGGTACCCAGGACGGATTGGAAGGAGGAAAGGGAAGGGCTCATATTTTTAAGCCATTGGCATTTCTCTGTTAAAACTCTACCGCTCTACAAGGTGATCTTGCAGAGTGCGGCTGTGGCCCTGTGTTCTGGTGCACCCCAGGGCTATACCCTCCACAGTCTTGGCCCCTCACTTTCACTGACCTTCTTCCAGGGGCCCACTTTGTCCGTCTTCATCTGGAGAGCATTTTTTCCCTTGTGTATTCCTGTAATAGAATGCAATGTCCTGCCTGAAGTAAGGAGAACAGGCTGGAAAGCCTTCTGTCAATTCAGCTATTGGATGTCTAGTCTCCGAGTTCCTGTGGATGTCACTGGGAAGTTGGCCAGAGGACCCCCCTCACACACACAAAGTCTGTGAAGGGGCCTCCCCTCTTCCCTAACCCTAATTGTGGACTAACTTCTCTGTAATGCGATTCCTACCCCAGGTTATAACTCCCTGGGGCAGTGCCTACCACATGCAACTGTTTGCCCAGCGAGGCAGATCCTTTGGTGGGTCAGCATGGGTACCGAGCTCTAGACTGCCTCTGCATATGCTCTGGAGTTCAGAGTCTTGAAGCCATTTTCTCTGTTCTAGGAAGAGTCTTCCCACTCCTGTGCGTGGATAAGAGGAATTGGGCTGGAAGCATGTGGTCGGTCCTTAGAGGCTGGAGGAGAGGATGCGCGAGACCTCATGGAGCCCTGGCATGGGCTGTGTTGCGTCAGTCATGCTACCCCTGTGGCCGTGCTGTGGCCAGTGCCGCAGCCGGTGCAACCTCCGTGGACCAGGATGAGTACAGCTTTGTGGTGGTGGGTGCAGGCTCTGCTGGCTGTGTGCTCGCCAGTCGGCTCACTGAGGACCCAAGCCATCGGGTGCTGCTGCTAGAGGCAGGTCCCAAGGACTTGTTGATGGGGAGCAAGCGACTCCAGTGGAAGATCCACATGCCTGCTGCTCTTGTGGCCAACCTATGCGATGATAAGTACAACTGGTACTACCACACTGAAGCACAGCCGGGCCTGGATGGCCGTGTACTGTATTGGCCGCGAGGCAGGGTCTGGGGGGGATCCTCATCCCTCAACGCCATGGTCTACATCCGTGGACATGCCGAGGACTATAACCGCTGGCATTGCGAAGGTGCTGAGGGTTGGGACTATGCACACTGCCTACCCTACTTCCGCAAGGCACAGAGACATGAGCTGGGGGCCAACAGGTACCGTGGTGGTGATGGGCCACTACACGTGTCTCGGGGCAAGACCAACCACCCTCTTCACCAGGCCTTCCTGCAGGCTGCACATCAGGCTGGCTACCCCTTCACCGAAGACATGAATGGCTTCCAACAGGAGGGCTTCGGCTGGATGGATATGACCATCCACCAAGGTACTGATTTTTAATTAACCTTCTTCTAATTATAGTCTTTCCTCCTGATGCCTTGATGTCAAATAAGTAGCCAAAATAAGGCTAGCGTTAGCTGGGAGGGAGATTCTTCATGCCCCTAGGAGTCATAGGACATGGCCCAACCTCTTTTTTTTTTTTTTTTTTTTGGTTTTTCGAGACAAGGTTTCTCTGTGGCTTTGGAGCCTGTCCTGGAACTAGCTCTTGTAGACCAGGCTGGTCTCGAACTCACAGAGATCTGCCTGCCTCTGCCTCCCGAGTGCTGGGATTAAAGGCGTGCGCCACCACCGCCCGATGGCCCAACCTCTTGAACATCCGCTGAGTCTCTAGGTCATGGGAGCAGCAAGATGAATGCAGACTCTCCAGGGGCCTGTCTATCCTGACAGGGCAGCCAAGCCCTATAGCCACAGATCTAGGAAGCCGAGACCAGCAGGGATTTCAGTCCTGTTGGTGTCTATGGCCAGGATGAACACAGTGGCCCCTTGCTGGGGGCAGGAAAGGCCTTGGAAGAGTGAAGCAGCAGCTCTGCATAGTGAATAAGCCGTGGTCTTACAGACTTGCAGATGAGAAGCTGAGGCAGAAAGAGATGGCACAAGACTGCTTGCCTTAACCATCACCCCTGTGTGGATGGGTGCAGGTAGACACAGCATGGGTGGTGCAGAGCCTTGATCACAACAGGACAAGCCACGGGGCTCTTAGCAGCCTAGACTTCAGGGTGGGGCGTCCAGGCCCCAGACATACCTTGAAGGCAGGCCTTGCGCAGTCAAGGGCAGCACAGGACAGAGCTGCTTACTCCAGCATGTTCCCCCTGCCCAGGAATGAGAGGAAGGGCAGTCGGTCACACATGATCTTGTTCCATCTTATAGGGAAACGCTGGAGCACAGCCTCCGCCTACTTGCACCCAGCACTGAGCCGTCCCAACCTCAGGGCTGAGGTCCAGACTCTTGTGAGCAGAGTGCTGTTTGAGGGCACACGTGCAGTGGGCGTGGAGTACTTCAAGAATGGCCAGAGCCGCAAGGTGTGCTGACTCCCATGGAAATGGTGGGAACTGATTGGGCAGGAAGGGGTGGGCACTGACCTGGCAGTCAGGCTGTCCTCGTCAGCCAAATGTTCCTGTCCCTATGATGAGTTAACAGCTGGTAATGGTGGCAGGATATGTCCCTGGGGTCTCACGGGACAGAGGTCAGAAGCCTCCAGTCCCAGTGCCTGTACACTCAATGGTACCCTGCTGCGAATGCCTCCAGAAGCCTCTGTCTGCCGTATCCACCCCAAGCAGCCCTCTAGTATCTTCTACATAGTTTCAGGGTCCTGGCCTGTCAGAAGCCATTAGGTTGATCCTAGAAGTTTAAAAACCCTCAAATATAATCATATTATATACACATGGTGCCTTGCCCCCCCTCCCTCCCCAGGAGAGGGGGGCTATTTGTGTGCTTGCTTCAAACCATGCTAGTGCCTGCTGTCATTGATCTCCTTAGAGCTCAACTGTCCCTGTTCTCAAAGTCCCTGTCACTGTTACAGCTATGAGTGAAACTCACACATGGTGACTTGGACATGCAGGTTGCTTTGAAGTAGCTAACAATAACGTCCCCGACTCTTCACTCTAGGACCTGGGAGCAGACTCTCCACATAGTGCCATGTCCCAAGGCCACATTCTTGTGGTCATGGCAGTAAAGGTCAGCTGGCTTCTCGAGAAATGTGACTGGTGGTTCCCCTGACTCTTCCAGGCTTATGCCAGCAAGGAGGTGATCCTGAGTGGGGGCGCTATCAATTCTCCACAGCTGCTCATGCTCTCTGGCATCGGAAATGCAGATGACCTCAAGAAGCTGGGCATCCCTGTGGTGTGCCACCTGCCTGGTGAGCTCCCATTCCGACTGCTGCCCACAGGGTGGCTCTGGGGAGGCCAGCAGCTTCTCGCTTGGAGTGGGGAGATGGCACGTCTTAAAAGTGTCACAGCCTTCCTTCCTACAGCTGAGGGCCTCTGGGCCTCACTGGACACTCCTATTACAGGCCCCCTGAGTCTTCACTTTCCTTCGCCCCTCCCCAGTCAGGCAGCCTCTGTATCCTTTCCAAGTGAGCAAGCGAGCGAGCGCTTCCTGTTAGCAGTAGGACCAAGATCACCACCAGGACAGGCCTGCCAAGGTCACTGTCCATATGAAGACCCAAGCTTCATCTTTTCAATTGTCTGTAATGCCCTCGAGGGCTTAGCGGTCTTGTTTCTTTCTTCATCCTCCACATAGAAGGAGCTGACCTTTCCCTGGGAGCTTTCCTCGAGAAGCCTATGGAAGTGGTCTGTGTCCTGACTGCCCTCTGTGCGCTTGAGTTTGAATGAGCTTGTCATGTCTGCACAGCAGGCTGGGATTGCTTCCTCCTTTGACAGACTTGGGGAGAGCATGGGGCTGACAGCTGCCAGTCTGTCCAGGAGACACACAGCGGCCCTTACCAAGTGGTACCTGCTAGAATTGTGGGCGCTGTCCTTGGAGGGTGCTGCTGAGATGGGCTGGTCAAAGGCACCTGAGCGGCTGCTGTAGAGGGGGCGGCAGGGCAGGTGGCTTTAGCGTTTGAGAGAGGGCCAGACTTGTTGAAGACAGTAGAAGTGACTGAGGTGGACAACTTGTCGGCTGGGACCAAGGACAGACAAGAACCGGCTTAACAGATAAATGGACTGGAGGGGTTTGCCCCTGTGTTAGCCATTTTTCTCAACCACTCCATCCTGTGCCAGGAGTTGGGCAGAACCTGCAAGACCACCTGGAGATCTACATTCAGCAGGCCTGCACACAGCCCATCACCCTCCACTCGGCCCAGAAGCCTCTGCGGAGGGTCTGCATCGGACTGGAGTGGCTCTGGAGGTTCACAGGTGGGCCTGCTTCCCGGTGAACTTGGTGGCTATGGTCCGTGGGCATCACCGTTTCCTCCTGATTAGCTAAGATGAGCTTCAGTTGCTAGGTATGAAGTCAGATGACAGTCACCAGAGCCCATTTTCCTATCTGCAAGGTGGGGACACCAAGGTCCTGCCTGGCAGGCTGCCGTAAGGGGACAGGAGGCAGTAACGCATGTTGAGGTGTGAGCATAGGGCCCTTGCTCAAGGTGATGCCCACTGAGCAGGATGTGGGATGGGCTCATAAAGCAGGTGGCCTTTGCAGACCTGAAGCCCCTCACTTGGCACGTAGCTGGCATTTGAAGTTGTGATGCTGGGTATGGCCACCTGGAGAAAGAAAACAGTTATGGACAGACCTTGATGCCAAGCCCCAAGCCCAGGAAGAGCAACATAAGGGAGAAGGGGACATGGGAACAGTTGGCCCACCTGCCATAACCTGACTGGCTCTTCTGCCTTGTCTTCATGGGACCTTCAGGGTATGGAGCCACGGCCCATCTTGAAACAGGAGGGTTCATCCGCAGCCGGCCCGGGATCCCCCACCCAGACATTCAGTTTCACTTCCTGCCATCCCAAGTGATTGACCATGGGCGGAAACCCACCCAGCAGGATGCTTACCAGGTATGCAGATAACCATGGCCAGAGACTGTGCCTTCCTGATCCTGCATTAGAATAGGTTTTCATGGTGTTATTGGTTCCACTATGCAGACCTTCATTTGGTACTCTGCTCCCCAGTGGCTACTCTCTGACTAGAAGAGGAAAGGGGACCCAAGCCTTATGCCAGGGAGAGAGCCCAGGAGCCAGTCTGCAGGATGTATAGAGGGCAGCATCTATACCAGTGACCAGGCAAACTACCTTAGCCCCAGGATCATGCCCTGAAAGTTTCAGACAAAGGAGTAAAGGCCAGACAGGGGTGGGGAGGTTCTAAGAAGGTCAGATACTAAACCTTTATGCTCTACATTGAATACTGAGTCCCCACCCACAGGTAAGCAGGGCCTTCTCTAAGCTTCTGAGAGGTAGTTAATGGAGATTACTGTGCACTGTTTCCTCCGAATCCTCCTAGGTACACGTGGGACCCATGAGGAGCACAAGTGTAGGCTGGCTCAAACTGAGAAGTGCCAACCCTCGGGACCACCCCTTGATTCACCCCAACTACTTGTCAACAGGTAACTCAGGCTACTTTGTGTCCCCTGGGCCTGGCATCGTTTTAAGGAATCTTTATATATAGGGTTCCTTTCTCGGGATCCTATTTCCTAACACTGGCGATGCTCTCAGTTTGGGGTCACACAAGGTAGCCAGGAGGGGGGCACTCATTTTGCATGGCAGGACAGGGGTGCAGCTTGCAGACCCATCTGCAGGAGGTACAGATGCCAGGCCCATGCGTAGTCCCTGCCTGGCCTTCCCTGCCCTTCCTTTCGGCTTTGAGAACATGCTGCATTCCCAGGCTGGCCTCTACTGCAGCAGCGTCAATACTCACAGCCCACGTGGAAGGTTTAACCCCCGTCGCACGGGGACTTGACAGCCACATGGTAACAGAGTAGATTGCACATCTTTACCCCTGACTGCCAGAGAAACCAAACCTCAGACACCAACGTGAGCCTCTTGGCACCATAACTGCTTCTGGGCAGGTGACAAGCGCTTGCAGCTTGGTTCCCCATGTCCCTGATCGTTGTCTCTCAGTTCCATTTGACCAGCAGAGTCAAGGGAGGGGAACTCATTTATCTCTCCTCCACAGAAACCGATATCCAGGACTTCCGTCAGTGTGTGAGACTGACCAGAGAAATTTTTGCACAAGAAGCCTTGGCTCCCTTCCGGGGCAAAGAGCTACAGCCTGGAAGCCATGTCCAGTCAGACAAAGAGATAGATGCCTTTGTGCGAGCAAAAGCAGACAGTGCTTACCACCCCTCCTGCACCTGTAAGATGGGCCAGCCCTCTGACCCCACTGCTGTGGTCGACCTGCAAACCAGGGTCCTCGGGGTAGAAAACCTCAGAGTCGTCGATGCTTCCATCATGCCCAGCATGGTCAGTGGCAACCTGAATGCTCCCACAATAATGATTGCAGAGAAAGCAGCTGACATTATTAAGGGGTATCCAGCACTCTTGGACAAGGATGTTCCTGTCTACGAGCCGCAGACTCTGGCCACCCAGCGTTAAGGCGGCCCACTGCCTGAGGATGACAGAGGAATTCATATCAAGCCAAGAGATCCAACTCATGCAGCCCTGACCCAGATAGTTTCTGAACCTGTAGACTCTTGGGACCCAGATATCCCTACTCATGGCTAAGACCTTCATGGTATCTGAGGAAATAAAGCTGTGGCAGTGCGTGAGGCAAGTCCCTTTTCCCAGTGTCTCTCTGAGGACCCTTGGAGAAAGGCTAGCATGCAAGCTGGGGCCTCGTCCTGACCTCCCGGAGTTAAGTTAGGAAGGTTAACTCTTGCGTGATTTCTTGCAAGCCCTTTAGCCACCTCCAGCCCAGTGTTCTGTTGCCAGGAGTGGAACGATCCTTTCCCTGGCATCCCCTCAAGGCCACTTCTGCAAAGGCAGGGTTCTTGAGCTGAACTGGGGCTCTCCAAGGAAGCATTAGCGGAGGTCAAGAGCCAGGAAGAAGCTTAGCCAGGGCTGGTACCTGAGCTCATGTCTGCGATCAGAGGAAAGGCAGCCAGCTGGAGGATACTGGCTGTCCCTTCTCCTACTTTGATTCAAATCCGGAGTGAGGTACAGGAATGGGGGCTCAAGTGACTGCATGACTCACTTGCCTCGTGCTGGCTGTCCTTACAAGAAAATGAAGACCAGACACATTTTGGATTAGTTTCTCTAAGACATGCAAAGCCACCTTTTCTAATGGGGAAGAGCAGGATAACTGTATAGAAACCTGCATTGCGAGACCAAGAGCAGTATCGGGGAGGGGGCATCGGGATCCCAGCCTCCACCAGGATTGACTGGGAGTGGCAGGAGCTGCCTTCTGGGTGGTTGAGTCCAGATAGTTGCATCTGAGAAAGATCTTCCAGAATGGTTAAAGTAAAAACCATCGCATTTCTATGAAAACCAGGCTGCTTCTGTTTTGTTTCATCTTACCTGTGCCACCCTGTTCCAAAAGAAAGTCAAAAGAAAATCCTTGGTCTGCCAAGAGAGTCTTATAGAGCAGGTGCCACACAGCATCCATCAGTAGCGCCCTTAGCCGTGGAGGTGCCACCCATGGGAGGGCCACGTTCTGCTCTCGTGCATAGCGGTATTTCAGATAAGAGGACTAACTCTGGTGTGCTCCTCAGTTCCATCCAGGCCTTTCTCTCACTTTGGCAAACCAAGGCAGGCTCCGCATGTTGATACCACTTAGCCGCATAAGGAAGTGTGTTTCTGGAGACAAAAAGCGAAGGTTGTGGGCCCAGAACTCAAAGATGTCAAGTGGGAAACTGCCGTTGGGGTTCAGACTCAGGACACAGAATATGTGATTTGGAGGGTTCCTCGCTGAAGTCCTGATGGCCTAACATTGCTGTTCCCGTTTCCAGCTCAAGAACAGACGGACATGCAGGACAGTCCTGCTGGAGTGCTGAATCCAAATGCCAGGGCTGCCTGGAAATCCCAGTGCCACGAGCGAGTCAGAGTGGCAGAGAGACACAAGCCTGCTTGGTTAGAAAGTGGTGCTCACACCAGCACTGTTAGACTGAGTTCGTGGGCAACCTGGCAGACTTTGTTAGCTGAGTAGGCTCCTTAGCAAGAAGTCTGTAATACCTAAACCATGGAAAGGCCATATGCTGCCCAAACTGGTAGACACACATTTAGCAAGCTTATGTCCTGGGGTTGACCCCTAGAATCAAAAAGAAAAAGCTGCACTCATGCCCAGAGCTGTGGGGAGCCCGGCTTTGCTGAGAGAACTTGAGCCTACCTCACCGTTGGCCAAATGTGTTCCTGACAGGGTAAGGAACACACCATGGAGGGAGACAGGAACAGCTGGTCAGCACGACTGGAACGGTCACTGAAGCAGGAAGTGGAAGCATTTTGACACAGAAGCTCTTCTGCCGCCAGTGCCGGCTGCAGGGTTACTTTCCATAAATTCAAATCGGTTCTTCTCAGCCACCACCCTGCGTCCCACAGGCCCCAAAAGTTTCCATATTTCCACTGATAAACAGTCACGATATCAAATCTAATGCAAAGATATTTATCTTCAAAATTAGGGAGGAAAAGAATATTACCTACCCCTAGGCCCTAGTTGATGGCCTGGGTGGCCCCTGCTGGCTGAGCTGCTAGCTCTGTAGTGCATTCTCCAACCATTCTGATTCCAGAAGCCTGTCTGAGACTCTCCCTAGTTCCCCACGGCCCTCCCCCTTCCCAGAAAGCAGAGCTGGGTGGGTTATGTGGGGGGGGGGGAGCACCCATGATGTGCTGGGGTGGGTTTTGTGTGTGTATGTGTGTGGGGTGCCACAATGTGCTGGAGTGGGTTTTGTGTGGGTATGGGTGTCTATGATGTGCTGGGGTGAGTTTTGTGTGTGTGTGCCCATGATGTGCTGGGTGGGTTTTGTGTGTGTGGGGGGGGGTGCCCATGATGTGCTGGGTGGGTTTTGTGTGTGTGTGGGGGGGTGGGTGCCCATGATGTGCTGGGTGGGTTATGTGTGTGTGGGGGGGTGCCCATGATGTGCTGGGTGGGTTGTGTGTGTGTGGGGGGGTGCCCATGATGTGCTGGGTGGGTTGTGTGTGTGTGGGGGGGGTGCCCATGATGTGCTGGGTGGGTTTTGTGGGGGGGTGTCCATGATATGGTAATTTGCTTTGACAAGTAAACCAACACTCCCCCATCCCAAATAAAGGCAAAGATAATAGAGACGGTAAAACTTAGAGCATGAAATGAAGCTTGTCTGCTGATGAATTGGGCTTCTGGAAGTGGGTGGTGCACCCAGCTACTGTCTCACGCCCCTCTAGGGTCACAGAGTGACGGGCTTTCCCAATGAGGTTCTTGCTGTTGGTTAGCGGACATAGTGATTCCCACACTTCCTGGTGTCCATTAGAAAGCATGACCTTCAACTAAAAGCAGTGGTCCAGGGAACTCAAAGTCATTTAGGGGGTGGGGTGGGGAACCAACAAGCAGAGGTCTTTAGTCTTAAAACTTCTTTAAACGGGGGGAAAAAACCATGCTCTACAACTTCAAATTTTTCTTACAAAGAGAAATTTAATATTAGATGAGAGGTTGAACCAGACTTAAAGCAGACACACTGGGACGTGAAGCAGCCTGAAAAGCCAGGCAGCATTGGTGGGCTGACTTTGGGAAAGATCATCACCCGCTCCAGAACACGCAGTCCCGGCATGGCAAGCTTGATCTGCTGATGTTAAGTCGCACAGTCATACAGACAGACACCCAGCAGGAAAAGAGTCCAAGAAATGCTGATGGTGGTTTAGCCCTTTAGGAGAAGCAACCCTCTCTGCAGCTGGTGCAAAGTGACGATTGGCCTTGGAGGAGCCCTAGGGCAGAAAAAGCTGCCTGAGCCCAGGGCTGCCGAGAGCACCTGCCCCTCTGAAGCTCTCCCAGCAGAGCCAGCTCTGTGAGGAGAGCTCCCGGTACAATGAAATTATTACACAGTTTGTTCTGAAGAACGTTTTGCATTTTAATAAAAAAAAGGCTTTATGTCAGGAAATCGTCATTTACAAACCTTGAAGTGTTTTTTGCCTGCATCTGGAGTAAGAATGTCCTAGGAAGAGGTTTGTGAGGTCTTTGTAACAAAAGTGTTAGTTACAAAAAAAAAAAAAAAACCCAAACAAACAAACAAAAAAACAACAAACCCCCCAAAATTTTTGTTTTTCCACAGGCTGTCTGTGTACTAGATAAAAATTTTGAACCCAGATCGCTACCTGTATTTTTGATTGCAGAGAATCCTTATCAGAAAAAAAAAAGGATGGTATCACATGACTGTTGACAGAATGGGAAACTTGGATAGTTTGACCGATCCCAAAGCTGACCGTGCCTGGGCGTACAGTCAGTGCGTGTGTTCTCATGAAGATTCCAGCCCTCGTTCAGTTGCGTCTAACCGCTTTCCAAGAGAACACAGTGCACACAGCAGCTGTGAAAGGCAACAGGTCACCCTGGACAGACCCCAGCGTTCCCGGTCCTCACTGTGCTCCCCTCTTCCCCCATGCCAGTACATCCTTGGGGATGTGAGCCGATGCCTGTAGTTCGCCTGCGCGGTTACTTCAGCATCAGAGATCAGAAGCATCCTGCATGGGCAGCTCAGGAAGCCGGACCAGTGGATGGACCTGCTATATAACCAGCTGACCAGGGGATTACAAAGTGAAACCAAACCAAAGATAAGAGGTACGGTATAAACTCATAGAACCCAAAGAAAAGAGCCAATAGTCATCTTGATATCTTATGTAAAGATAGGTTTATAGTGACTCAAAATATTTTAGAAAAATTTCTGAAGTGTCAAGTTCTTTTGAACTCAAAAGTTTATCCCCAAAAGATTCTTTTTACTAAATACGTGAGAATTGGCTCTAATTCTCCTAATTCTGTTTAGCCCAAGTAAAAATACTAATAATTTCTAGATTTTGGTGGGAAACTACAATTATTAGGACCCATGGATATTGCTGCAGTTCAAATGCGATACGATAATTACAAAATATAGACCATCTCTTTACAAATACAAATTGTATATTACAAGTCATGTACAGGAATCTATTGTGTTTTTAAACAAACTAACGTATCTAAGTTTACCTGGTTAGCAAGTGCGCTATTCCTCCAGTTTACAGTTGCCCTTCGTGTGACAGAACTGACCACCTGAGTGATGTTCTTGTATGTAAACTGGCGTCACATAACAAAACCGTGTCCGTCTGCTCCCTCTCCCCTCGGTCTGATGTGTACTGGACACAGCTGCACAGGAGTCAGGAAGCAGTGTGTTGGGGGAGGGGCTCAGAAATGGATTTGCTGGGCCCAGTGAGTGTCTGATATGCTGGGCTGAGGACTGAGGTAAAGACACAGACGTGGTGACCGCCATCACCTTGAACCTCTGTCGTGCCTTCAGGTAAATGGGCATGGGCATGTGTCCCGGATGTGAGACTTGAATTCCTGTGCAGCCCTTCTGGCCTCTGGGCAGGCCAGGCTGCCCTCCTCACCCATCCTCTCGAGGGGCCAGACATACCGTCTTCTGAGGCTGGGCCTGAGGATGTGGCATACCACACGCTTGGCCACTCAGAACCTGTTCCTACCAGGTTATGGCTTCCTTGGGGGCATGATATCACTTGTACAAACTTCTAATTGAGCATTTTTCTCCCAACTAGTGCCTAGACGGTCCTAACTATGAGGCACTTTATCCCTGGCCCTCCCATGCCCGTCCCAGGCTGACGCCAGCCTCCCTCACTGGGCTACAAGGTGGTGATGCAGATCATTTCACCCGCCAGGTCCTCTTCCTCTCGCCCAGGGTCTGGCTCCTCATCGCTGTAGCCGGGACCGAAGTCCTGGAGTTCATAGTCCTGGCAGTGTGCGATGGGGCCCATGTCCCCATTGGCTCGAGGACACACGCTGCCGTTGAGCAGAGTGCTTGCCGCGCTCTCCATCTCGTCTATGGTGAGGTCACAGGCATCGGCAATCTCATGCTTCGTGGCTGAGACAAATTTTGGGTCCCTTGCGTAGCGCCCTAAGCCTTCGGATATCAGGACCTGCGCAGAAAAGAGGATCGGTGGCATGTGTAGGAAGGTCCACCTCAGCTCTCACTGCACGGCATGCTTTAGGGACCCTGTCAGCTCTATCTGCTAGACTTTAACTGAAAACGACCTCAGCGCTATCCGTGTCCAAGAGCTGAAAAGCTCCAGAGGACTGAGCGGGAGCCAAAGCACTGAGGGAAGGTGGCGTGGACTGGGTAGATGGTGGGACTCTGACAGGACTTGGCAGTGCCAGCTGGGATTCACTTGGGTCTGAAATTCCACACCTGCCGCTGAGAAGCCACCCTCAGGTGGTGTGACTGCAGAAGCTACCACGTCACCACTTCCCCCTCCCCATGCTGCCTTGATACTCACTGCTTCTACCAGGCTGTCTGCGCTCCTTTGCTTGTCAGTGTGTTTGTTCCGGAAGCTGCTGGGAACAGTCAGGCTGGCTGGTGTGAAAGTCCTATAGGAGATGTCGGGCTCATCTGTGTACCAGGAACTGCGATGGAGGGATGGCAGGCTGCCGTTGACCTGGTCCAGAGATTCCGAGCGGTCCACCTGGATCAGGGGAGTGTAGCATGGGGTCCAGTCTCGGTATGGAGGGGTGGCTGGAGGGGTGGCCCATGACCGTGTGGAGTGACTCGGAGAGTACTTCTGGGCTTTACTGGAATCGAGGCCTGCTACGGCCATGATCTGAGGAGGGAAGTGGGAAGAAGTCAGGCTGGCTTGTGACTGCCGTACCCCTCAGAAGACTGGGAAAAGATGCAAATATACCAGAGACTGCTCTAGAGCTGGCGGGGGAACTGGGGCATCCTAGCAGAGTGAGCTTCCTCTTCCTCAAAGCCATAAGGCATTCTCCTTGACTGTAGTTGCCCCAGATGAGGAAGAACTGGGAAGGTAAATAAGCTAACACTGCCCACATCTCTTTGGGACTCAGTATTGATGCACACGGCAGGGCAATCCACGGACTCTGGCTCACGCAGGACAACAGTCAGCTTTTCTCTGCGCTAGTGCCTCTCGCTCATCCTGCAGTGAGTATTGTCTTCTCTGAAGCACTGAGCACAGTCATGACTCTCAAATGTCCCCCAGTGGCACAGCCATCTTGAGAAGTCTACTGCTACCTGTTTGCACTGACTCTGTAGTTGGAGCCAAGGATGCAGGCCAGTCCAGGCCAGGAGCTGAGACAAGCCCGGGCTTGTGCCCGCTGGATCACAGAACCTTAGAGACAGCCTTCACTGTCTGAGTGAAGGGTCACTGGTGATCTGGGATTTCAAAAAGTTCATCTTTCTTCCATGATATACAGGAAAGAAGTAAAATTAGTGTTAAAAGTGCAGGTGAATGGGTTCAGTGGTTAAGAGCACTGACTTATCTTCCAAGAGGACCCAGGTTCATATCTCGGAAGCCATATAGTAGTTTATAACCATCTGGAACTCCAGTGTTGGGAATCTGCTGCCTTCTAAACAAAGGGCACCAGACATACAGATGATGAGCATACACACATGCACGCAAAGCATTCTTTAAGGGCTGGCAAAGGTGACGAGAAAATCTTCAATGGCCATTAAGTACTTATAGGTTCAGAGCTTGGGGTCAGAACCTCAGGGAAATCTGGGTCTGTTAACTGACTGCCTGGGTGCAGGTTTCTGGCATCTCCCTTGATCAATCACCCCACACAGCATCTCTGATGAGATAGTTCAAGAAACACACACACATATGCATGTGTATGAACATATGTTGTATATATACACATATATATGTATTCATGCATCTATACATACATACACGCATGCATGCATGCATACATATATCCTTAATCCCCTGGTAAATGAGCTTGGGTATACTGGCTGCCTCTGGCTCAGCTGCCTTTCCTGTGGGCTGGTGATCCCCTCAGTTCACAGAGGAAGCTCACCCACTCTGATGACCAGAAGCTGCACGAATGACTGATTGGAGGAACCACCTCTCTGAGTGAGTGAGTAATAGCAGTAGCTATCTGAATATTACAAGTGGCTGAATTGCCTTAATTCAGACTGCTCCAGGCCCAGTATTCTAGGATAGGATGTATGAAATCCAAGGATGCTGCCCAGTCCCCCCTTGGTTGCATATGGGACTCTAGGAGAATGGGCCCTGCGGGATCTCCCAGGGAGACCTGCTCCAGGGACAACCAGATAGGAAGATGCAAGCTTTCTGCTTTCTCCATATGTATACCAGGGAAGAGTGCATCCCAGGTCGGGCCCCAGCAGGGGTGAGGCCAAAGCGTCTCACCTGCTGCTGCATCAGGTGCAGGGGCAGGGCAGCACGGTGAGGCAGGGCAGGCGATAGAAGGATGTCTTCTTGGCTGCTTTGCCTGCGCAGACACTCAAAGTTGAAGGATGACCTCCGATGGGCTGAGAAGTAAAAGCGCGTGACAGGTGGTGACATAAGTCTGGACAATGTGACCTCAGGAGTCAGGACCACTTCCTGGGGCATTCGGCCGTATGTCTCATCCAAGAGAAATAATTGCACAATCCCCCAACCCAGGGATGGGAGACTAGACGAAGCAAGCCTGCTGTAGAATATTTCTATAAGGTAGCAACCACCTCTCAATGCTTGCCTGCCCTCAGGTGGCCCAGAGGAATCTGTGCTCAGTCGCAAGCTCTGCAATGTGCCACAGAGATCCATTCTAGAATCTTAGGCACTCCACACTATCCTATCCCTGCCTTCCACACACCTCCATCTTTCTGAGGTCCCCATACTTGAGCCTCTCTTTTAAAATTAAACTAATTCTGCCGATCAGCTTAAGCAGGCAAAATAATCAAATTCTTTGTGTAGAAAAAGCCACCTTCCCCGGCCTAAATGTGAGTATGTCTAAGAACTTGCCATGTGCTGAAAGCAACTTCAGGCAGAGGCTCACTGATGATCCAGAGCTTCTGGCTTTATAGGACACAGGCTTAGGTTTCTGGGGTCCCTTCGCAAAGCCAGGGCAGCCCTAGAAGCCCTTCTACTCAGCTGTGGACCCCAAGGAGTCCTGTCTGTACTCTGCATTAATCCAGCTGCTCTTTCTGAGGTGCCAGGCTTTCCCAGCCCAGCAAAATTCCACATGTCCCCAGTTCATGTATGGGAGATCAGGGACTGGCCCAAAGAGGCCTCCAATCCATCTTGGATGTCACAGAAAGCTTTATAAACAGGTCTACAATGTAGAGCAGGTCAAACCCTTGGAATGGATGGCCAGTGGAAAGGCGGAGTTCGTGCTGTACCCGGGGACAAGGCAAGATTGCACCTCCCATCCGAGCTGCCGCTGCTTGTACAAAAAGCCTTTCCTTGTCTGGTAATCAGTGTGACGACAGAAAATGGGCCTCTCGGTCAGCACAACCACTATACCCAATACCTAGACAGGTCAGCAGTTCAGAACTGGGAGAAAGCAACCCTCTACACATCCGGATCCTACCTCTAAAATAAACCCCAGGCCCTCTCATTTAGTGGGCTCTACAGTCTCTGGAAGATGTGGCTCTTTCATCAGCCTTCACCCACTCCCACTGGCTAAGAATGTGGGCCAGTGTAGGCAGATGTTCCCCCCACCCCAGGTCTGCAAACTGGAGAGCAGTGCCAGTGCCCTTTCAGATGAGGAAGGTGGCTATCCTCTGCTGTGGGGTCAGGGCACTGGTGTCCCCTAGGCTGTATGGAGAGGGAGCACGTGAAGACAAATGACCTGAACAAGGCATTGGGAATGGAAGGGAATGGACTGTGCTCGGCCTACTTCCGCCTATTTCAGTGAGTGTTTACGGGGGAGGGAGAGGCCTCATTTAACAGCATGTGTTTGGGGATAATTAAATATTAAGCACTCAGACGGCTCTGACTACACCCCCAACAGGCCAACAGCTGGAGTGGGACAGGGCCAACCAACCATGTTTGTTCCCCAATGCACAGGTTCAGGAGCTCCTGTGAGTCAGCTGCTTTGGTTACTAAACAGAACCCTCAATTAAGCTTCGCTGCTCATAAACACAAGAAATGGATATTCTTAACCATTATAAAACACCCACGCTTGGCAGAATTCAGCTGCCCTCTAAGGGATTGGCAGAGACTTGGGGATAACCACAACTACAGGAGAAAGGAGAACCCCATTTCTCTCTGGCCCAGAAGGGGCCTGCTCCATCTGGGGGTCAATCAAGGACTGCCCTGGAGTGAGGGAAGAAAGGGAGAGGAAAGGTTGGTCCCTAGGATGGACCCAGGTGCTACTCAGAGGCAAGGATTTTCCAGACAGTCCTGGGCCAGGGAGCTCTGTCTGTCTGTCTGTCTGCTGTCTACCTATCTATCCATCAGAGGCTCAGTTTTCCCACTGTGGAATAGGAGAGTCGAACGGACTATGAGTCTTGCCTACCTCTCAAGATGGATGCAAGCTCAAAGGCAATGAATGCCCTGTACACAAAAAGTCTCCACTTAGAGGGAGTGTGGAAGTCTGGGACCACACTCTGCCTCTCTTTTCTCAGAAAGAACCAGTTCTGGGGACATAGATGACAAACAGGAAAGCACTGTCTACCAGGGTACTGGCTGATCTTAGGAGTTAGCGGCATCTCCATGGTAACACAGATCCATCCATCCTATGGGAGGGACTGGGGGCAGGCATAGTACCCTCTGGGAGGCTTCACCCTAAACAAGAAAGCTGGCCTCACATGGTGGGGTGGGAGGTAGAAGGCGTCTCCTCGGAGATCTCCGCGAGTCATAGCCAATGGGTGAGTCATCATCTTCTAAGAAACTTTGGGGGTGATGGTAGCCTCGGGGCCTCTCAAAGTCCATGGAGCTGCCTGGGTACCTGTTGTAATAGCTGTAGTTTTGCCTGGCGTTTGGCAAGAGAAAAACAAGAAGGTACACATGAGGTTCTGGGCAACGACCTTGACCTTAGCTTGGACAAAGCCTACCCTGCTCCCTTTGCAGTCAGTTCCGAGCAATAGAAGCTTCCAGGTGAAGACCAAGGACCATCTGAGGGAACTGGGGCTTGGGATGAGCCACATGATAGATGTTTTCATGCCAGGCACAGGCTGAAAGCAAATGGTAATCACACGGACCTTGTCGACCTGACTACCCTTTATCTATCTCTCGGAGACCATTGTCCCAAGGACCTGACCTTTCCAGGTACCTGACAGAGGAATGCCATCGGCATGCAGGCTCCGTACGGCGTGAAAAATGGAAGCGCATGGACAGGTCCATGATTGGGTTCTTGTTTGACGGGCATGCCTCATCTCCAAAAAAGAAAATAAAAAGGTTGGCCTGTTGCTGCTGTTAAAGTAGCCCAAGGCTAGCAGAATGGCTAAGGACACCTAAGGAGGGACCTGGGATGGATAAGCCCCCAAAGTGGGATCCACAGGTCCTTTTGGCTCCAAATCAGTGCATGTGGAATTTGAGTGTTAGTAGGAGGTAGTGCACAGGTAGGGGTCAGCTGTGTCTCAGGAGCTGACTTATGTTATGTTAGGACACATAACGCCATTTCAACTGTGCGGGCCCTCAACCTGATAAGATAGTGATGTGTAAGTCAGGAAGGATGGTGGTACGTGATTTTGTCTTCCTGGAATGGCTGCACTGTCCTAAATCAAAGTCTCTATTTTTAATTTTTTTTTTTTAAAAAAAGGGTTGTTTATTTTCATTTTACATGTGAGTGTTCGGTTTGCATGTATGCATGCCTTGTGCATGCAGTGCCCACAGAGACCAGAGAGGGCATCATCTCCTCTAGGAACTGGAGTAAGTGAGAGTTGTTAGCTGCCATGTGAGTGCGACCAACTGACCCTGGGTCCTCTGTGTCCTCCGCAAGAACTCTTCACCCCCAAGCACTGCAAAGGGCTTCTGTTAGCCTGCTGCATTCTTTCTGTAGGACGGAAGTTGGGAAAAGCAGCTCTGGCAGAGGGAGGCTGTCCTAACACCCTGTTCCCTTACCTCCGGGAAAGATCCTCATAGATCTGATAGAGCAGGAAGCAGGGGCCAAGGTTAGTGCTCCCAAGTCAGTTCATAAGAACTTATTTTGCAGGCCAGGTGTGGTGGTACATTTGAGAGGTGGAAGCAGGCAGATCTTTGAGAGTTTGAGGACAGCCTGGTCTACATAGTGAGTTCCAGGACAGCCAGAGCTATGTGGAGAGGCCCTGTCTTAAAAACACCGGCCCCTAAAAAAGAACTCATCACTGAGATGACAGGGGACTGTCAGCCATGGCAGGTCCAGAGTCCTTGCTGAGGCTCTCGGAGGCCCAAGGTGAAATAAGACAAGCTTGAACTCCTGTTTGGTGTGGCTACCAGAACACTGAGTGGGAGCGGGAAGAGTGGGGGAGGGCTGGTCTTCTGAGATCAGCCCAGGCTGAAGCCCTCACCTGCTCCAGGTGGGAGAGCTGTCGTCTTCGCAGCACTCCTCGCTACTGAAATATTCCTGTTCCCCCAAGCAGTGGGAGTCTCTAAAGTAGCCCTGTGTCTCGGGGTCTTCTCGGCAAATAGTTGGAAGTTGCTCATCGCCTGACTCAGACCTGCAGTTGGGAGAGAGATCTCAGAGTGTGAGGAGGCGGTGCCCAGATCCCCCAGTCCTCCCTCAGAGTGTCTGCTTCTTCCTACACACTCCTGCCCCTGACCATGTGACTACTCGGGCCCTGGCCGAGATGCTCTGTGACTGTGCACATGTGCATCTGTGTGTGTGCGCCTGTAGTCTCGGAGTGCATCTCTGTGTGTGCGCATCTCTGTGTGTGCGCTTCTTTGTGTGTATGTGCATCTCTGTGTGTGTGTGCTTGTGGTCTCTGTATCTTGCACACTGCTGAGCCAAACAAATGTGCCTAGAGACCTTGAGACCTAGACACAGATGTAATTTGAGTAACGGATCAAGGCAGACCCACTCTGGAGTAGCACTGTATTCTGTAGTCAGTAGTCTCGAGAGAAGACATGAGGTTTCCATGCTCATTCCCACCCACCCCAGCTCCAATCGGTGTGATTTCAGAGCCTGGGACTGAGACTTCTGTCCCGCTGACTACATCCTATCAAGTACAGCTACTGGGTGAGTTCTGGGTTTTACCAGAAAATGTTCCTGGAAAACATCTCCTGAAGTTTCCATAGGCTGCTCGGTGCCAGGCCAGTGCAGTATTTTTGTAAGGCCTGCCTACTCTTGGCCTCAAGTTGCGGGAGACCCAGTGGGCTCCGTGACATCAACCCAGGGCCTCCTGATCTTACTGGAAGCAATGAGCTTGGAGCCCTTTCTTCTCTTGTCCCCAACAAAATGATCATCCTACTTGTTTCACCCAGGGCAACTCGTGTCCATAAGAACATATCTGACACATACTGAGGGTTATGGGAAGTTAACCCCAGGGATCTGGCACTTGGTTTACAGGTTATCATCTGGGCTTTGCTTCTCCTAAGCCCTATGAGAATCTGGACCCCCAAAGCAGTTAGACACAGGGGCAGAGAAAGGGGGAAGATGAGAGGGTACTGGTACTTGGATGGCAACAGCATCTATGCCTGGACCTAAAAGTTCTGCTAGAAATAAGTGGGAATTGCTCATTCCTGAATGTAAGCTCCGGCATTTTGAAGAGCTTTCAGGTGACTTGGCTAAAAGACCTATTTCTTCTTCCTTGACACTGAGCAAAAGTCGTGGGTAACAGGGCAGCATGGCATTTAAAACAAAGACAGAGGCAACGGCAATGGGCACCTACCTAATGTAAGTTTCATAATAGCGGGTTCTATCCAGGAAAGGCATACCATGGGAGGGAGGGAGAAGAGAACAGTTAAACATTTCCAAAAGCATCAAAAGTACAGACACCAGCCCGCCTTCTGGGGGTGGGCAAATATGGGCTTGCTGGCTACATATGGGCTACTATCTGTTTTCATGTGACCCACGAACTCGGAAGAGAGTTTACATTTATAAAGGGCAGAAATGAAGTAAGAAGAAGAGACCCTTTCAGCCTTTCTAATCCTACAGAGCTCAGGTTTCTGTATCTACTCCCACAGCTGTCTGGGAAGACAACAGCACTGGCTCACTGAGGAGTGCTCCCTCGCTGCTTCCACCCCACTGTGGCAAAGCTGGGTGTGCCTGCGAGGGAGGCTGAATGGTCCTCAAAAACTACAGAAGAAATTCTGTAACCCCCCAGCCCAAAGCATCTTGTCAAACTGGGGAAGGTGGATTTTGTGGTAACCCACGCAGCAGGATGGTGGATAGTGGACTGGTAGGTCCCTCACATAAACAATGTATGGACAGGCCACGAGCCGAGTGGACTCAAATTCAATTACAAGCATCTGCAGGGAATTACCACGTGCCAGAGCAAAGGACAGAAGACTCGCCTTGCTTTGCAGAATGGACGTGACAAGGGCAGACAGTGCATCTCCTTTTCAAGGTTACCTTTTAATACTGGACCTTCTTTGGAGCTCTCGATCATGCTTGTAGGAGTAATGCCCATTTTCAGACGCATGCTCAAGGGTCCCAACGCTGGGCCGCTTTCCGTGGGCAGCTTTGGACATATTGGCATTATTGAGATTGGCATTTGTTGAGGTGGGAACGTGCTTCCCTATGGAATTATGGTTATGATGGTTATGACACACCGAATTTCCTGCTGGAGGAAACAGCGGTTTCTCAGTATCACTTGCAGGTGGAACTGAAGGCCTTTGGACATGCAGGGGACGGTGGGTGGTATTGGTCTGCTGAAGGGAATCTCTCCTATCACTATTAACATGATTGACATGGTTTCCAAGCAGGGCACCATTTCTCTGCAAAATAATGGGAGACAACACCAGGTAATTTAACAAGTATTTGATGCAGGCTAGCTACGTTAGGTCATTTTTTTTTCTACATGAAACACAAATTCTAGGCAAGCTCCAGAGGAACCCTGTGAGACAACCTGAGTGTCTCAGTGGTCAGGTGAACGTACTCATGTGGCAGTTGGCCCACCTGAAACGAGGAAGGTTACCAAGTCCTGAGCTGGGGAGCAAGTTCCCTGCTGCCCCTTGGGTTTGTTCTTCCAGTCGTTCCAAGATGAGGTGACTTAAGCCCAGCTGGCTTGCTGAGTAGCCCCAAGGTGGGGGCACTTGACATTTTCTCTGAGCTTTGAGGCTGGCTGGCAGATCAAAGAACTGGGCTAGAGCAGAAGGAGGGCAGCGTGGACAACTGCTAGAAAGACCCAGAATGTTCCTGGACTCTGGTCAGTTTGCTGTGGCCAAGCTGAGAAGCTGGCAGCTGGGGATGGGGGAAAGCTCAGGAAGGGGGATGGTCTGGCCCACAAGAGGTGCTGGTGGATGGAGAGATCCCAGCATGAACAGGGGCAGGTTGTTCCATCCCCTCTAGACCCTGCCACTGGTCTGTATTCTCCGCACTCCTCTGTGGATCAGAGCCACCCCAACCAAAGTCCTGCCCCACTCTCTCCATGTGGCCAATGAGTAGCTAGGCACGGAATAATTACTTTGAATACATCTTCTTCATCTGCTTTTGATTCTTCCGGCTCATCATCTTGCAAGTCACAGGATATAGCACGTCGGATTTCTGGCCCAATGTCATGCAGAGTCCTTAATCCCGCCTGGGTCAATGAAAATGGCAGAAGAGGTTAGACATCAAGGGGCCCTGATCCAGCCTGATGGAGTACTGAGAGGGGTGGCCGTCTCCAAAGGCCAAGTCAAGGAACTAATGTGACCTAGGGTGTATGGGATATGGCCAGGAGGTCACAATGGTACTAGGTTGGAGTGCTTAAAGCCTGCAAATACTCCTCCTACAGCACATTAGGTACTGGGACTGTCACAGCCAAGAACGCATGCCCTGACTAACTGACAGTCTTCAGAAGGGCTGTTTGCAGAGAACCACATCCGGATCTCTGAACAGAGCAAGGAATGTCACCTGGTCTTCCTTAAAAAATATATAAATAAATAAATAAAGGGACAAGAATTGCATGGCTGCATGGAGGCTGGGCTGGCCTGGATACAAATAAGCAAGCAGCCATTGGGGCCACTGCCTCACTGTAAAGCATGGAACAGGTGAGTGACATCATACCCTGCAGTCACCAACACACTCAAATCACAAGGACATCAACAGTCACACAGGCTGAGGTTGCTGGGCAGTGGGGCCACGCAAGCCATCAGGGTCCCCTTGGCTCATAGTTCATGCAGGTTGAGAACTCACCAGCAGAGGGATCGGGATTCTGAAAGCCACACGAATGGCGGTCTTGTTACCATCTACAGGTAGTAAAAGACCCATGGGTGACAGCTCTACGCTCTACACTTCTACACAGCTCATCCCTCAGGACAGGCCTGGCTAAGCCTCTGCACTGTCCACAGCTGCGCCAGGGACACATTATGACGTGCACATGACTCGTAGAGAGGGGAAGGTGGAGTCACTAGCTCTGAGAAATTTGAATTTCAGCATTAATTTGAAGAAGGTCAAGAGGCTGACTTCAGACTAATGGGGTTCATCTTTCTCTACAGTTTCTCTCTGATCTTGGGTCTACCTCCACTATCCATGCAGCTATAGCCGCCACCTGCAATCAAGAGCCTCTACAAGCTCACAAAGCACCTAAGGTACCAGCTGGGCAAGCATCCTTCCGCAGCTTGTGTTGCAACCTCAGGGCCATTTGCAGAAGAAAGTTGTGGAGTGCTGGGTCCCCGGTGCAGATCGCTTTCCAATACTATCTCCTCAGCACTACACAGAGGGTGTGGAGCTATGGGAAGGACTGAGATAAAGAACAGTGTCCATGCCTGAGACACTCATATGGTGGGGGAGACTCCAGGGGAAGGGGAATAAGGAGGGGATGCAGAGAGAGGGAGGGAAGGCAGGGGAAAGGGGGGAAGCAGGGAGAAGTGGAGGGGAGACAGGGAAAGGGGGAGGGAATGGAGGGAAAAGGGAAAGAGAGGGAAGGCAGGGGAAATGGGAGAGGATTGGGGAGGAAGGGGAGGGAAGGCAGGGGAAATGGGAGGGGAGGGAAGGCAAGGGAAAGGGGAAAGGGGAGGGGAGGGAAGGCAGGGGGAAGGGGAAGGGAGGCAGGGCAATGGGGGAAGGAGAGGGAAGGCAGGGGAATGGGGTGGGGAGAAGAGGGAAGCAGAGTGAGGCTAAAGTAGGCTGAAACCCTGGTGTGAAAATTCTCAAAACTGGTCTTCTGTAGACACCAGTGGTGACAATGGTGAATGTAAAGTGGTCAGAATGTAGAGTTGTTCAGAAATTTCTCAAGCAACCACATCCACAACATCATCTAGGTTATTAGATGGTTCTACACACAAGGATAGACAGGCTGGCTCGGTCCTATCTCTGTTATGATTGGAGACTAGCGGCTCCTTCCACTTCACAAATTACAGGGAAAAAAACCTCACGCTGGAGTCAAAATGTCCTGCCTAGGAGTGTTAGGCAAGCAGGGGACAAACACAGCACACTCCTAACTAAAGCTGAAAGCATAGCATGGCACCCTAAACTTACTATGCATCAAAAAACATGGCGATGAAATCTTTCTAGCATACATGTCAATGTAGAGGAAGGGAAAGACAGGCATATGCCAGAGTTCCAGAACACTTCATGATGTGGCCACACAAAAGCTACTTCCTGTTCTGCTGCCGGCAGATCATAGGCACTAATGCACAGAGGCTTTGGCGAGCACTTGCACACACACACACACACACACACACACACACACACATGCACCCACACACGAGCACTTGCATACACATACATGCATGCACACACACACATACACACACATTCACACATGCATGCTCCCTCTCTCGATTGCTAAGTCCAGTTTATTTCCCAGGTCTGCAGCAGACCCAGCTCTATCCCTTGGAGATACCATAAAGGCAAACCCAGCGTGTGTTGGTAGATGCTCTTACCCAGCATAGGCGCAGGTATGTGAAGAAAAGCCATAACCATTCATTCAGTTTTCTAGGGTGCAATTATCAAGAGACAATAAACTTGGTAAAAACCCCTTGTCTGACTTTGGGAGAAAAGGCTGTTACATATTTGAGGTTCAAACAAGAACAAGGCTTGAAACACCTGCTGCTGTACCCACAAGACAAACATGGGTTCTATTCGCTGTGACCAACACTCCCGGGTAAACTGTGCACATCCATGCATATTTTCAAGGCTTAGGGGCCAGGAACGTTCCCCAGCTTAGACAGCAGTCTTGCTGCCATTTAACTAACTGGACTAGGTGTGATTACAAGAAATAGAAAACTATTTATTTGGATAATTTTTCACATCATCCTCTGTTGATGAGTTGACATTTCACTGAAATACACATGTGACAGTTGCAGAGTGAAAACAGAACCTGTCCCCACCACACCTTCAGGGTTCCACGAGATCGGGATTCCGTTGACAGAGTGGGCAGTAAACAGACACAGGACAGAGGCTTGGTTTGCAACATAAATCATGGACAGGGTTGAGAGGTGGCTCGGAGTACCACTTCCCAAAACAAATAATGACAACATATTTATTAAAGAGACACCAAAGGAGGAGAGTCTAGGCATCACTCTTCCCAGATGTGAAAGCGGAGGGTTCAGAAATCAGGATCCTAGTTTGCAAAGCACACCAGGTAAGAGTGGGGCTGGCTTCGCTCTCTTGCGTAGGACCTGGGGGCAGGGAACCAACACATAGGTTCCCAACTAGAATTGAAATGAAGCTTAAGCACAGCACCCTGGATTTATTACATATCACAAAACATGAGAATGAGAATTGTTCTAGCACACATATCAAGCTAAAAGGTAGCTTAGGCTGTTCCAAAATCCCATAGGCACAGAATCCAGTTTCAAAAGCACAGTCAACTACCTTAAACCCTCAGAGAAATTACTTAGTTGTTCACAACACTAAAATTTTTTCTTGAAAAAAAAAACATTTTACAGTCAGCAAAATTTTCTAGTCTTTCATATTTGTATAAGTATCTATCTCTTATCAGCAAAAATATTGTTTAAATTTGAAATGTGGTCATTAGCACTTAAACCCACACAAAGCCATATAAAGTCATTCCATTGACATCACAGTAGAGTTATGGTTTTGAATAAACACAGAATTGCTATAAAATATAAACAGTATTGACTTGTTTTAAGATGTCCAATCTTACAAAATATTAAACAGGATCAAGCCCAGTCTCTGGTTGACTTTAAAATGCTAGCTGTTATCATAAATATTTGTTTAAAAAAGAAATGTTGGCGCTGCGCCTGTAGACTGCTCCTTTAAGTTTTAGACACCATTTAATTGGAATTTTATAGATATTTACTCTACTTAACGATTAATTCACCAAAAATAAATTCTCTCTAAACATTTCTGAAGCAACAGCAGAAAACGGTGCCCTTCTGTGGCGCAGGAATGCCCACTGGGAAACCCAGACCTTGCTCACTCAGGGTTGAGTGCCGGCTAGCTGGCTGCAGGTGCCAAGCGTTGCTGCCTGCTTCCCCAGACTAGCTCCCTGTGGCATGCCAGCCCTCTGCCAGCCCTCAGCTGCACAGCATGCACACACAAACAACCAGAAACCCACCCCAGACCTACGCTGTAGCAGTGAAGGAGAGAGAGGCGAGTCTCCAGGCAGCCCTTGGAGAGACCCTCCATCTTCACAAGCTGGGTGCCAGGCTTCAGACTCCTGCCAAAGAATGCTACTCTGGCACAGCCTGCTCCTCCACCCAGACACGCCTCATTCAGCCAAAGCCAGCTCTATGCAGTCACCTCGCTATTGACAAGTTCTGGTTAATTTTTTCGGGGAGGCAGGCTTTGGCCCACACTCAATTACAAAGGACAGTTTTAGCCTAGCTCTATTAGAAGACAGGGTTAAATTCTGATAGAATGAACGTGCTCATCTATAGGCTGTCCCCCGCCTCTTCTGCACACATGGGCACACCCCTTGCTCTATCACTGCTTTCCTCCGGGGAAAATGTCATGGTGTGGCCTTTGTATCCATTGTGAACAGGCCTTCTGTTAGACAGAAAAGGTTAGAATCATGGGCATGACACTCCATTATTCATCTACAGAGAGCCCTCCTCTCCCGAGATCATGAGTTACCGAGGGGTAGGCCCTGGGCTGGAAAAGTGATGTGTGCCACCACACTCTGAAAGCTAAAGGGGATATTTAAAAGCTTTACCACCTGTGACTCGCCCTGGTTCCGAGACACCTATCTGTTGCAGTTCTGCTTTGTATTGGCTGGGGATTGAAACAGGGTCTCTTATATGCTAAGCAAGCACCACTGAGCCACACTCCCCACCCTTCCACCTTGATGCTTGGTTTAAGTTTAACCTCAGAATCAGAGACATGTCTGCATGTTTCTTAAAAATGCAGATAGCATTATATAAAATTGAGGCTCCAAAAGTTTAGGCTCCTTTGATTGTATCATATTCCTGTCATTGTGAGCCTGCATACTGAGGGAGGATGATCCAAGATGATGTGCAATGGATTAAATAACGTTCTGGAACTAGCTGAAGGCTCAGCAAGGATCCTTGAGCCCTAGCTTTGCTCTACCCAGGGTGCAAAGGCAACAAGTCTGCAGGGAGAGGGTGGTGACTGAGTCTCAACCACACACCTCTGTCAAGGTTGCCCGTCTTTTAGGTAACCTATTACATTGCTCCCACAGCACGGGAAACACACAGCATCACACACACACACCCTCCTTCTCGCTTGTGCTACCCAGAGGTGCTGAGTATTTGGAACACATTTCTAATTGAACACTACTAATTCTAACCATTGCTCTTCCAGATCGGCAGGTAGTGAAGCCTGACCACACCACGTGACCCCTGGCCTGACTCCGATGGACATGTGGGCTGCACGGACAGAGAGGAGCATCCTAGTGAGGAGCCTCCTGAGCACAGATCATCAGAACGAGGCTGCTACATCTTCTACCTTTAAGGGGAACTTTGGGTCATCTCCCCAGAGCAATGTATTTCAAGGGTTGGTTCATGGACCTCTTGGCATTCTGAGACTCCTCCAGGGGTCCACGAGGTCACTGAGATCTGTATATCACTGGATGTCCTTGGCCTTGTACACTCTCATTCTCTCATGAGCATGCTGTGAGGGTTCCAAAGGCTGGGTGACAATGATGTTACCACCACCCTGGCATCTTTGTGCTTACGTATTCTTGCATTTATAAAATTAATCAGCTTTAATTTATAAGACAGTAGATATTGATATGCAAGGGTTCTGGATACATCTTAGTAATAGGAAAGGCCCTAAGACCAAGATGTTTTAGAACTGCTGACAAGTCCATCTTCCAGCAAGTGACACCACCATGATCACAGTGTCAGCCTTCTTCTACTCCTCCCTACCTCTGTTCATTACGTGGCCTCTCTACGCTAGCCTCTGCCTCTTCCTTAAGTTCCAGTATTGCAGGCATGCACTAACACATCTGGCTGCCTTCAACACTTCGCCATGACTTAATTTCCCATTATCCCAAAGAGCCAACTTTCTCAGGCCTAAGATAAGCCAAGGAGAATAAGTTCCCCCAGGTACCCACCCACCTGGGAACCCTACGTTTTACTTACCAAGCTCCTTCCTAAAGATAACTGAGCAGTGGTATGTTAGGCTATGGAGGGATGCTAGGTGCATATTAGTAATAACATGCTATCATAATAAGAGCCTTTACTATTTGATCATTTGCCTTAACTTCTTTTCTATTAAGGCTTTTGGGACATAACAATGACTCCTTTCAGTACAGACCAATTTTTGTCTTCCAGGAAGCTCTCAGTCATCCTGTGGACTGATTCTGAACTGGAGATTCCATGAGCCTCCTTCCCACCCTAACCTGGCTTCCCTGTGATGGATGCTGGTCTCTGTCACATCTGGTCCAAGAACTAAAAGTTTAGCATCATGGATCCATCCAGGAGCTGGGTATTAGGTTTGTCTTTGGGAATTTCAGACATGACTTCATTAGTCTTTCATGTCTTCCTTTCTACTGAACGCTCACTCTTCTGCCAGGGCCCTGAGAGAGAAAATGACAGAGGCTTCTGAGGCTTGACTGCAACCTGAGTATCAGGAAGCCTGGTCCCCTGTGTATGGAAGTTGGGGGCCATCCTCTCCACGATCAACTCTGTTCCTTTGCAACGTCAGCCTTGTAGGCAAATGAATATTTCCTAGTTTCTGTGGGTTTAGGTGATACACGGAGAAGGGCCTGTGTAACTCTACCCATTAGAACTATACGCGAATCTAGAGCCAGAAGTGATTCCAAGGCCAGGGTAGGGAGGGTGAGGCAGGGAAGCTGCTTGCCTAAGGGATAATCATTTATTTTACCCATGTCTGCAAGGCTAACCAGTTTCTCTCTCATGGGTGACGTATGAGTTCTCTCTGCTACAGTGGCTACCTTGGGCATTGCCCCATCTTCACAGTGGTGATTCCGGAGGCCCCCACTAAGATGAGCATTAGCCCTGTGGTCGCTGGAGCATGGAGAAATTTGGGAGAGGGGCCAGGCTGTTGGCCCAATCTGAGAGACGTGGATGCTAGAGGCGACAGCTGTGGCAGATCATTGCTATCAGACATGAGTGGGCTCTGACCTCTCCCAAGGGGTCAGGCATACCAGGGTGTACGTCTTGGCTCATGCATTCCCACACCACCCACGAGGGTCTTCAAACTATGAGGATGGAGAACACTCACCCCAACTCCCAGCTTCACTATTGTCTGTAGAAGGGTCCTAGCCGGGCCTGTCTCCATGGTGAGGCCCACTGTGGTGTAGGAAGGTTAAGCCACATGGCAAGGAACCTCTGTGGTCAGGGGCAAATGTCACAGGCACAATGTGTCACTAGAGAAGACTCCTCTAGGCTTACCTGAAACAGGCCTGAAGGAGTCATGCTGCCCACTGCATGGGGGGGGGGGACTAGCCATTTCAGCCTGGCCTTCAGGGTAGCTGCACCCCACAGATTCTTGGAGGAGCTCTCCTTTGTACCAGAACAGGGCTGCCCAGAGTCATGCTTCCTCCTCCTCGCCCTTCCACCGTACCCCACTCTCCCCCCACCCACTCATGTCATAAACACACAGGCACACACCCCACTCCAGGCCAAGCAAAATGGAGCAGTGGACTGGAAGTCCTTCTTCCTCTCCCCCTACCTCTCTTTGAATGTTGGCCCTCCTTGGCCATTCTGGGCATCCTGAGCAAATAGCAGAGGTCTAGACTTGACCCATTCTGGGGATGGGTTTAGGGTTTGAGAGCAATGCCCTCATCAGACAACATTTTGGGCAAAAAGTCTGCTGTTGTTACTGTGTGAGAACGTGACCTGACAAGTTACCTGTTTGCATCTTTGCACATTACCTAGTGTCTTAAAAAAGGGGGAGAATTCCTCTCGATGGATGACTACAGTACAGAACAGAAAAGAGATCAAACCAAACCAAGAATTTCTTAAAGTTCTGGTAGTAAACAGGCATATGATATTATTATTGTTGTAGTCTTAATAATAAGCAATTATACGTCCAAGGAGCTTTACAGTCACTTAGCTATTCCTCACAACAGCCCTGTGAGGTAGGTCGACATTGTTACCCCCATTTTACAGATGGGGAAACTGAGGCACAGAGAGGTTAAGTGTCTTGCCCAAGGTCACACAGCAAGTGAATGCTGGAGCTGGGACTAGAACCCAGGTTCCCTGACTCCCAGTGTCCTTGAAACTAGGCCATACTGCTTCCAAAGAGGCATCCCAGACTGGCTCTGAGCGCGAGTTAGAGACAGACAATGTTAGATGAGGTTTGGGTATGGTGGCATTTCCCACAGACACGGTAAGATGGGACCTGAGGTCTGCCTGGTTGGTTTTGGCATGCGGGTGTATGTGTTAGTGTCAGTGGGTGTGTCTGAGCTTCCTGGCCTTCCACTTATTAGTGCGTTCTGGACTGGGTCACTGCAGCAAGCAGGGCCGGGCACTCAGTCAGAAGGGCATGGCACACTGGCATAAAAACGGAACTCTCTGCTCAGTGCCAATCAGCCTGCCAGTCTTTGGGAGTCTGGGCAAAAACTAGGGGTGCAGGACTTTGAGATGGAGTCAGCTGCCCACCTTAGGCAGGTCTGCGTAATCCTTTTTAATATATATATATATATATATATATATCTAATATATATATATCATTTAATTGTATTTATTTATTTATTTTCTGGCCAGCATCAGCAAGTTGTGTTCATTTCATTTCTCTACGGGGCAGCTGCCCTTCTCCTCTGCTCTCTCTCTCACTCCTGTCCCTTTCACTGAGTCTCTGGTTTGGAAGGGAAAAACCGTAACTCATACATTTCCCTTTCATGAAAAGGAGCCACCATGAGCAGTGTCCGCAACAGGCAGCCATGGCTCCACAGGTGAGCCACGGCCCCGCTTCTGCCTTCCAGAGGAGTGCCTTGCTCGGAAGGGGTCTCCCCGGGGCTTTGGGATTGCTCTTGCCTGCATTTCTCCTGAAATGCTGCGTCAGTAGAAATAAGCCCGAGTGTGAGCTTGCCCTTTCAAGGCCTTAGCCACAAGCGCCTTCGGACTAACCAGCTTGGTGCGGTAGCTCAGGCAGAGAACTCTAAAGCATCCGTTCAAGCATCTGAAACAAACGAATCAGCCAGTGAAATCCCATCTGTTAGCATCTGTTCTCCTCTTACATTAAAAAAGGAAAACATATATAGATATATGAAAGAGCAATGCTACGGCTTCAGGTGGAATCATAGTTCTTAAAAAAAAAAAGAATCTCATTGCCTTCCAGATTAAGGTGACAATATTAACAGGACCACACGTAGGTCAGATCTCTGGGAGGAACTAAGCTGTCTTGGTGCGCCTTGCCTGAGAAGGCCACAGTGAGGAACACTGGAGACTAATAGCTAGTTTCAATACCACCTGCATCTCCCAACCACCCCCGTCTGTGGCCAAGGCATAGACCTTAATGCCACTCAGCCTAAACGCCTAATCCTGCAGAGCTATAGAACGGGCTCCTTAAATCCAACTTCTAGACAGACAGAGGACTAGCTGCCTGGGGTTCCCTGTGGTTCATCTGGGTGGTTTCTCACATGGAGGACATTGTCCCCAGACTCCATGAGAGCAGACAAAAGACTTGAATGTCAAAGAGAAATGAACAAAACTCTCCCCACTTTGGGGCCTTTTGGAGCACGTGGCATCCCAGAGGGCATGCCCTCTCTGGGGGTGCAATGGGCCTGCAGGAGAGAGGGGGCTGAGAATTTCTGGGGCTGCGTGGCTATGTTTCTTTATTTCTTTGTTCACTGTGGAAACTTGTAGGTCACTCGGATGCAGCAACATGGATGAAGAGCAAACGCTGAGTCAAATTAAAGGGAACATGTTTTGCGATGAGTGGGCTAGAACAGAACGGCTGTGTGCAGCTTCTCTCTGGCTCCTGTCCTAGAAGGGCGAGAGAGTGAATGATGGGGATGAAGGGATGGATGAAGGGGTGGATGGAAAGTGCACACTCACTCAGACCACAGAGGCCAGAGGGCACAGGTGCCCAGCTCCACCCCATGCGGAGGCAGGAGCACCTTCAGCCATGACCCGCCACAGGGAAGATTAACAACACTTGGTCTGAACACAAGGAGACCAGGATGAGCCCACAGGGTTCAGACCACAGTGTGTCTGTGTGCCCTTAAGAGCCATGACATGGAATGGGTGTGTGGAGCCTGAGTGCCGGTTCTGAGAGCTCTTCAGACAGACCCCACTCTGCAGGCCAGCACGCACAAGCTAGGCTGTTCACACAGTAGTGCCACACTCCACTTCCCACTACAAGCAGCCCGGGAACCATGCCTGAGGTACCCTGTTGCCAAAATCATGTTGCTCCTTTCTCAATCAGCCAAAGGCCCGCGGCAGCTGTCTCAAGGGCGCCTTCCTCCCACGACCGAGCCCAGTTCCCTACCTGCTACATCACTCATGATATTTCATAATGCAGAAATGGAGGCCTTCTTATGCACTAATTAAATGTAGAATAACACTCACACTTAAAGCCATTTCTATAGCAGAGGAAGCCAAAAATGTAATTAGGATTATCCATCAAGGAGACAAACATTTTCTATTTTTAATGCTTGTTTCAGAATCAAATGCCTTTTCAGAGTTTAACTGTCAAGATTAGGAACACAACTTAATTTTCTATGCTGTATACTTAATATAAATTACAGCCCTATCCTCAATTCTCAATAGAACCATGGGAAAACGTATTTGTATCATCTAACTGGAAATATTTGCCTTTTACCAATAAAATTAAACTTTCTTTAAATAATAAAAATGAAAAGTATTAAACGGGAGAAAAGCCTCAACATTATTTTAACATAAGGTGGTTGTCTCCACCCAGTGCCTTCATGGCATACTGTTGGTACCATCTGAGCCTTCCTTCAAGGCTCAGTAAACTCCACATGCAGTGACTATTTAAGCCATGTGCTGTTTACACTATTTCAGATACCGAAACATGCATCCAGCCACCAGAGCAAGCCTTAGGGCTTCAGAAAAGCTCTTAACCCGCGCCCCATACACACACACACTTCCGAGTGTTTCCATATAGACCATTCCCTGGAACCCAAGAGTCTCGTAACTCAGACACAACCTCACTCTACCGTAAACTGCAGCAGAGAGATCAAATCTAGAGTGGACTAGAGTTCTAGAGCAGCAAGGCATTCTGGGTAGGCAGGGTGTATCCACCAAACTCGGAAATTCAGTCAGTCTCTCCTACAGGGCTGAAGATCACGTGAGGGGACAGCCTTGGGCATGTGCTAATGCTCTCTGCTGGTGGCCAACCTCGTCCTGCTGCCACCAGGAGCATACAAACCAGGGACTGACTCAAATCTGCAAACTCAAGCTTTTCAGATTTTGTCATGAGAGGCTGCTTATGAGTTAGAGTCACAGCAGTCACGTCTGCAAACCAGATCAGCAGGAGGGAGGTGAGAGCTTACATCGAAGCCTATGACCTGAGATGGCAGCAAACCAGATGGCTGAGCCTATAACTCACTCAGCTATAGGGGACGAAAGAACCCAGACTGACTCGAACAGATGTGGGTGATATTTGTTCAACCCCTAGGATCTTGCCACGATTCATCCGGCCACTGCCCCCAGGTCATCTGCTAACCTGTGATACACACACCCCACATCCCTTAACCACCACAATTCTTCATCCTTATTCATATTCTTTCTCCCAGCGAGATCACACTCAGGCCTCGGCTTCCAGTTACCCCTTGGAACACACAATGATGCTGCGGATTTGCTCCGGAACAAAGCGCAGGACTGCTCCATGTTGTGTCTTATGTCAACACTCACAAGGCCACATTTAAGAACCATGAGAACAGGGACATAAGAGTAACTTTCATGTCAACTTTTGGAGAAGCAAGGAAAACATCTTCGTTTGTGATGGACTGAAGGCACTCCGGGTAGCATGGACAGCTGGACTTAGGACAGCTCGTCACTCTCCATATATCCCTTTGCTCTGCCTCTTAGCATCTGTCCCCAGTTCTCTTAAACACCACAGGCCCCTGAACTACCTTCTCTAGCTCCCCTGCCTACAGATCCTAGCATGACACCTTGCCTCTCCAAGCCTGCCCACCCAGAGCTCTGGACATCTTTAGGATTCTATGGCCCTTCGCCTTTGAATGCCTGAGCCCTGATCGAACCAGATATTCCTAAATGTCACACCCACACTCTAGGGGCCTGGAAGGGATAACCTTGTACATGCACGCATAGGTGCCTGTGTGCGTGCGTGCGTGCGTGCGTGCGTGCGTGTGTGTGTGTGTGTGTGTGTGTGTGTGTGTGAAGGGGCAGGTCCTAGAGGAAGGGGGATGGGCCAGAGGCTGGCCTGTGTATAGTACTTGCACAGCAAGCCTCACTGCCATTGAGAGACAGCACACAGACACAGACACGCCACACACACACACACACACACACACACAGAGTACATACTAGGGAGTGATGGATGCTATTGAAATGGACCAAAAACCAACAAGCCGTGGGGTAAGAAACAAACGAAAACAAAACAAAGCACTTGCGTTCAGATGGAAAGCTGTCCACTGGGCAGCAAGTCCCTGAGCCCAGGGCTACGGGAAGAGGAGCCTGCCTAGGGGACGCTGCCTTCAACCTAAAGGACGCTGCCCTCCGCCTAGAGGATGCTGCCTTTGGCCTAGGGGACGCTGCCTTTGGAGAAGACCCAGGTGGCCAGGGCATGAGGTGAGCATTCACTCTTTTCCCATCATGGCTGTCCTGGGGGCCTTGCACAGACCAGATGGCGGCAGGTGCCAGGTTCAACGGAGAAGACAAGTAAGGGAGGAAGGACTTACCTTGTGGCTCAGAAAGGGCTAGTCCACAGTGTGGGGAGTGTGCGGTATCTCAGTTTAAACAAAATCCTCTGGCACTGCTCAACCATCAATAGTCAGCTCTCTAGCAGCTCAAATTAAAGCTGGCAACACAGTTAGTGACAAGAACAGAACAAGAGGACAATTCACCTGCAGGGCAATCGTGGTGTTCTTCGCGGGGTACTTCCCCACCAGGCCTTGTTCTTTCCGTTTCTTGAATTTCCTAAAGTAGTCCTGTATCAGGAAAGTGGCATAGAACTTCCCCACGGTTACCTCATCATCTAAACGGAGAGACCAGACACAGCTCTCCCGAATCAGCACATTTGGACCAAGAGCCTAAACCCTCACTTCTGGTCAGGGCAGGGGTGGGGCGGGGCAGTGCGCAAAAGGCACCAGGCTCTCAGTCTATCACAGGGGTGGCTCAGTCTAGCAGGAAGCAAAGCTTTGCAAAGCAGTTAAGGCTCAAAGTTAGAGTCAGTTAAAACAAACGGATCCTCAGAGTGGCAGAAGGTAATGCATATTTATCACGAGTTTGGAGAGAGTAGCGTATTAGTAACAGTAGGCAGCGCCACCTTGGTTATTTACTTAAAATAAACATTACAAAACAGAAAGGCCTTGCAGGCCACATTTCCCGCCCTGTGCATAGAGATTTGCATGTGTAATTACCATAAGCATTGAATGCAATTAAGCATCCAAATCCCCAAGTCACAGATGGAGGCCTAGAAAGGTGACGTGAGCTTGGAAGGAGAGGAAGGTCGGAACAGAGACTGCAGCTCCAGATCTCACGCGCTCCCCCGCTCTTTGCCAATAAGCTCCGAGACCATTTCTTGGTTTGAAATTCACAACTACTGGATTTCTGCATGGCAATGGCAGCTCCATCTAACCTCAGCACTGAGCAGGCTCTATTTCTGCTCTGGTCAGAAACAACCTCCAGCATGTATCGCTCGGGAATCAGAACTCTGCTGGCAACTTTGAAGGTGATGCATGAGGCAGAATAGGGGCTCCGACTGTCTCATGGTAAACCGTAGGGGACATGTCAGTGTGTCCCGTGCCCTGCCCCTAAGGGTGATGCCACCACACCTGTAGGGTGCTGAGGTCTTCTGGGTAGAAACTGGCAAAGCTACATTAGCAGCCGAGCTTGTGTGGGGCTGTGTTGGGGGTTGCATGCTGTCTGATGGGACCTAAAAAGCATGGGAAGAGGAACAGCTGTGGGTGCTTGGGCTTCTGGTAAAGCTGGCCTTGCAAGAGTCATGTGGGTAGAGTCAAGAGGATCAACCTGTCTAAGAGTATATTCTCCCCTATAAAATGGAGCTCCGTCTCAGAAGAACTGAGGATGTGGAAGAGAAGGTGTACAAGGCACTAGAACCCTGGTGTAGGCTGCCCTCGAGTCGAGTGCCCTTCGATTACAAGCCGTCAGTCACTACTCTTTCAAAGCAAGCCAACACGATCACTTACTGAAGTGGATGGTAGCACATAGGTGGTTTGGGGCTGCTGGGACCCACTGAGTCCACTGATACAACTTTGGTGGGTTTTATTTAGTGCCCGTTTGCGTGGTAGCACCCAGAGACTGCTGGGCCACTTTGGGCAGCTTCTCCAATCCCTTTTGCCAGAAGGTGCTCAGCATTATCTGAAAGGCTGTTTTGGGGTGGGTTGGACATGATAAATGTTAAATTCCTCCTGAGCCCAAGACAGGAAAGCCCTGATGTGGTGGAAGGGTTGCTGAAGAAAACTGAGGGCTCTCTGACTGACCCTGACGGGTTCTGACGGGCCAGTTCATCTACCCCATCCAGCAAGGCACCCTGTCTGGGTATGGGGGGGGGGTGGACTGTGTCCAAACCCGGTTTATGTTCCTCACACAAAATCTACATACAGTTCTGCTTACCCGTCTAAGAAAGGGAGAGGTTACATGACTGGACCTGAGCCCAGGGCTCTCTCCTCCTCCAGCCCTAGCTCTCCACTAAGAGCCTGGCTCTAGCCATGTCCAACACCCACTTTCCTTTGAGTGGCCTCTCAAGTTCTTCCTAGCGCTCTCCTAGTAGGCCATGGCTGCTGGGACAGCCTAGCCCCAGAGCCCAAAATCTCTGCCACCTTCAACAAGCAGATGTCTTTTGTATTTCAAGGCCCCATGAGCCTTGGAAGACTCCCTGACTCAACGTAGAGGATCATTGTGCTCATCTATACCAGGATGTTTCTGGTAAAAGAAGTTCTGGCTTTCTCTTCAGCTCTGGAGTGGCAGGGCAGGATTCAAGGATGACCTGGTTATCTTCCCTGAGAAAAAACAGTGCTGAGAGACCTGGATGAATAAGATCTCCAAAGATCAAGAAAAGCTAAGGCTTGAGCAGGCTAGGGAAGGAATGGAGAGAAGAAATGGCGTCTGGGCTCAGTAGAACACAGAGCAGACCCAGAACCAGGCAGACGGCAGGAGGATCTCTGAGGGAGAGGAGCCTCTAAAGAGAAAGGGATCCATGAACGAGCAGAGACAAAAGGGCACTGAGAGCCCAGGCAAGACTCCAGTCTGAGGCATCTCCGCATCATGGCAGGAGTGGCGAGGCTGCAGGCACACAGCAGAGATGTGATGATGCCAGGATGTCCTCCCCAGCTGGTTCCTGACATCACCTGTCCATCAAGCTCACTGTGAGCTGCAACATCTGGGAACGTATCCCAGCGGCAAAGCTGCCTAGACAAACATCACCAGCTCTGAGTTCACCCGAGCCCCCCAGGGCACAGGCCCACCACTCAGTCTGCTCTCCCTAACCACATCACACTGCGGGAGACACTAACACCTGGAACCACTGTCTGTCTGTCACAAGGGATGGACCATGATGTCATGTTAGTGTGCCATGATGAGGAAAAAGTTGGGAACTACTGGTCTACTGGAAGATAAGAGAAAAAAAATGAAATAGACCAATGATGAATACAGACACTAAAACCCAACCAGAGCCATCCACTAAGCCTGAATGGCACTGCTGTTTGTTCTCCTTTGGTGCAAATGTCCCTAAATAAGGTGTAAATAGATAAGCAGGTGTTATATTGGGCACAGGAATAGACACTACAAAATCTTGTGGAGCATTCCACCTCTTCCTAAGACTCTAGTTCTTTCTTCTCAGGTATCATAATGCCTCTAGCTGCTATCAGGGAACAGATTGACATCTATTATCCTAAACCCCAAACCATGTAAAGAAACACAGAGAACTACCAGGCCCCACAAATGGGGGATGTATTCATCCTTTCTGAGAAGTTTAGTAGAGATAAATGTTGATCAGTTTTTCAAAGGAAGGGAGTTTAGATCATAAGCCAAATTCTGAACTGGTTTTCCTAGTAAGATAAAAAGAAGCAGGGCATCCCAGTGATGCAGGGGACACTCTTCAAGCGTACCTTGTGTGAGAGGGGGCGATTCCTGCGGGCATTAGATGGGCCACCATGGAGGTGGTGTTTCCAAAGAGACAGAGTTGGAACAAGAGAGAGGTGAGTGTCTCGGGTTAGTGTGCAGAAGGTTTACACAGACAGGCACAGCCCACTATTCTGAAGCATGCATCTGTATTTTAAGAAACAATATAGGGGAATCCAGTTGGCAAGAGATAACTCTGATTCCATGCCACCACCCTAAAACAGAATTGCTTCAGAATATTCTGAGAGTTGAAAGGAATGGAGGCTGCAGAGAGAGCGCAAGCGTAGTGGTTACAACAGTTTAAAGAGCAGTTCATCTAAGCCATGCGACCACTTGGATGTGCAGCTGAAAGGAAAAAAAAAAAGGAAACCAAGAGGAGTTTTAAAAGTGCAGAATCAGGTCTGGGGAGCTGGGGGTCTTCAAGTGGGAATTTCCCCCCAACTTTGGTCATTTCTTTCCGAGTTGTTTTCCCAGAGGTGAGCCAGTGGCTAGGCCAGCTATGGGTGGCCTGAATCACCAATGAAAGCCAATCCCACTAAGAAGCAGAACTGGCTAATAATACATGGCTCCCTCTGTTCTCCAGGAGGCACAGGATTCGGCTTCCAAATCAGAACCACGTCATCCTATTAAAGCTCGATTTGTTATAAAACATAGCAGATGTTTATCATGCATCCAGGCCAGGGTGAGCTGGACAGCTAGGGGGCGGGGGCACTGGGTGAGCAGATTCTGCACTTTTAAAACTTGAAACAAAACGGTTGGAAAATAACCATCTCACTTCTACGTCCACATGTACTTAAACAAAAATAGAGAAACACTATATATATATAATATGTAGATATTATATATATGTAAAGTTTAAATGTTTAGTCAGTTAATTTGTGATAAATAACAAAAGGAAATAAATAAGCATGCTTGTTAGTTCTACCTCTAGATTCTCATTAAAGGACATCCTTGGTAACTATGGTGGTAAGTCCAACCTTAAAACTATTTTAGAAGTATTCTTTCCTAAAAACTACCCATTTTTCTCAAGACATTTAAAGGTGAGAACTAGATTTAGGCATTTCTTTTGGGGCAAAAGTCACAAACTTTGAATTTTGTGAGTGCTGTCATTCTCTTCTACTGATTTTTCTACCGATAGCAAAAACCCTGCTTAGACACGTGGGGTCTGACTCCTGCTCACTGAAGCCGCTCTTTGGCTAGGCTGCCTTCGTATCACCTCAAATACCTTTCTGTGAAGCCAAAGACTCCTCTGGCTGTGGGGCTCCCGCTCTATGGTTTGGTGAGGCATTCCACAATCCCCTCTGGGCAGGTGCTACACTGACACTAACTCCTGACCAAGAACTACTTAGGAAGCAGATCACACTGACCACCAGCTGGCGGGACAACTTGGTCAAGTAGCTTCATGCTTGTCTTCTTCCAGATTTTCTTTATCACAGCTCGGAGTTCTTCATTAGCTTGCTCCAAGTTCCCTGAATCCAAAAGGCAAAGAGGGGGTTGTGGACGTGGCATGGACAAGCCTTGCTTCTGTGGCCCAGAGCTCTCTCCTGCCCTTCACTATGCTGTTGGGTTCTTGGATTGCCTTGCTGATGGAGCTTTCCCCTTGGGCTCTTCACTGTGTGTGCCAAATTCTCTTCATATATGCAGAAATACTTGACAAGCCCATGCAACTGGAAGACCCACCACTGGGGGACAGTCATGTTTCACCTGGGCTCTGCCCTGCTCCGGACAGACTCTCAGACCAACTGCCTCTGTGACTGCCTCCTCCTCTTCTTTATCCTCCTTCATCTTCTCCCCTCCTCTTCCTTGTCCCCATATCCCCTCCCCTCCTCTCTCCTTTCTTCTTTCTCCTCCCTCTCCTTTCTTCTCTAACTCCTCTTCCTGCTCCTCTCCATCTCCCGCCTCCCCTTTTCCTTCTTTCTCTTTCTCCTTCGCCTCTACTTAGTTCTTCATTAGCTTGCTCCAAGTTCCCTGTACCCCAATCGTGACATTGTTCTTGCAGACTCTCTAGTCACTCACCCTCACCTCATAACCTGACTTCTCCCTGTATGTCTTACCTACTGATACATCAACATGGACCATCCTACCTTCTAGAACCATTAATGATGTGTGTTTGTAGCCTAAGAGGCACATGTTAGGCCTGAGGAAATTGGCTTTGCCAGGTAGAGCTCCAGGGCTGTGAAGAGCACCTATCCTCTGACTAGATACTGTCTTCTCTCAGTTCCCTTCTTGCCTCTACTTCCTCAGCTCAGGCTCGTTCCCCAGCCTGTGCAGCAAGCTGCTTCCCATGCCACCTATAAGGCAGGCTCTGAGCTAACCCAGAGGCACATTCCACTGCCTGCTTAGCCAGGTTTGCGCAGGGCTGAGTGTCATGATAAGAAGTCCAGCTGGGATTTGGAGCTGCTAACACGTCCCACATGCTAACCATGTGGTGCATGTGGTGTGTGTTTGTGTGTGCGCGCACACGTGCACAGTAGTGTCTGCACTGTCCACCCCGCCTGCTTAGAACTTTCCCCGACATCTTTGCATGTGTTTCCTTTTTGTGGACAAAGAAATTACTGCTTGGAAGGGTGGGTTGCCTTGCTGATGGTGTTGCTGAAGGCCAGCTGCAGTGAACCATCTGTGGTTTCTATCTATGCACCAATACCTTGCCTGTTTCTCCTGCAGTATAGTAAACAGTGTGGCGAATCAACTTGAGATATTATGGAACAAAGCAAAGTATGAAGGAAAAACAGAAGGGCTGGAGAGTCAGCTGGCCAGAGATATTCTTCCTGTATTCATGGCCTTTCCTGAGGCATCCCATTCATTAAGAGGAAGCCCAGAAGGGAAAATCAAAGTGTGTGTGTGTGAGAGAGAGAGAGAGAGAGAGAGAGAGAGAGAGAGAGAGAGAGAGAGAGAGAGAGAGAGAGAGAGAGGGAGACAGAGACAGAGACAGAGACAGAGACAGAGACAGAGGGGGGTAACATCTCCCCCTCCTGCTACTTGTCCTGTATCCTGCTTCTAGGGAGCACTTACCTTCAGTCTTGATCTTTAGAGCCGTCCGGACCAAAGCAAACAGGGTTGCATTGAACATGACCGTCCCATCACTGTTGAGAGGCATGTTCATGGCGACTAATCTCTGTGGATGAGAAAGAGCACTCAGGAGAACGCAGGTGTTCTGTGACGGCCATGACCCTTTTTGATATCCATTCTCTGTTTATCCCTCATTCATGCTCTAGTTGACCCTCACTTCAACTCAACAGCCATTTGAGAGCATTTCTGAGATGGTTAATTATAAGTATCAACGTCTACGGGCTACCCAGATATTGGGCTAAATATCATTTCTAGGCATGTCTGTGAGGTACTCTGGGAGAGATTAGTATTTGAATTGATGGGCTGAGTAAAGCAGATGCCTGTAAAATGGGTAGCCATCAATCATAGCATAGAAATGAGGAAAGAGATTGAATTTCCTCTTTGCCTCCTGTTGGAGGTAGAACATCAATCTCCTGACTAAGATGTCACTGGTTTCTCTTGCAGACCAGGCAGTGGTGATACACACCTTTAATCCCAGTAGTCACACTAGTTGCCATAGAAACAGGGCGGTAGTGGTGCACGCCTTTAATCCCAGCACTAGAGAGGACTATAAAACGGGAGGAGACAGCTCTCAGTCAGTCTCATTCTGAGGATTCCTGGAGGCAGGATCATCATTTTGGACTGAGGCAGAGGTAGGAGTTAGTGTCTGGCTGTTTTGCTTTACTGATCTTTTCTGGGTTGAACCCCAATATCTGTCTCTGGGTTTTATTAATAGTGCTACACCATCTGGTTCTCTGGCCTCTGAGATGAATCTCACTGGTCCCCTTGGTTCTCTGGCCTCAGTTCTCAAACAGCAGTGTACCACAGATCTCCTGAGTTCCCCACTAGAAGACGACAAACTGAAGAACTTCTCAAAATCACATGTGCCCATACCATAATAAACTTCTTCATGTGTATGCATATATGTGCATGTATCTATCTATAAATGTATACCTATACACTGGTCACACATACAGATATACACATATGTATGCCACAACCATCTCATCAGTTCTGTTTCTCCAGAAAATGCTCATGAATACAACCTACCATCTGTGAGGGACCTGGGATAACAGAGATCAAATTTCAGTCATGAAATATAAATGCTGACAACCAGCTGCTAATTGATGTTAAATAAATAAATGGTCATTGTCCATGCATTCTTGTCTCGTTCATAGCTCTCTGCATCTTGGGGCCAGGTATCCCCTCTAGGTACATCCTTAAGGATTTATGATAGTCAAATTTATGATACAACAGATACATAGGCCAGGCACAGGGACTGAGTCTTGGGCTGCCCACTAGTAGAGCTCGCTACTGATCACAACCCAGAGAGTGTGTTCTTTCAGGACATTTCCAGAAACAGGACATCATGTGCTATCTCAGGTAGGTCTCCATGGCTCCTCTGAAGGCTTGGTCTTTCCAAATAGATCAACACTTCCTGCTTCTTGCTTCTCACTTCTCTCCAGGAACCTCTAACACCAGCATCAAGGGAAGGTGCAGGAGAACATGGGGTAAGTGACACCCTCTTTGGGCCCCAGTCAGCTTGTTGTAAATTCAGACAGCAGGCCAGGCCAACAGGTCTTGTGAGGACTGAAGAAGACCACAGACCACACACACCAAGGTTTCATACCTGGCATATGATAAGTGTTAATTAAGTAATGCTAATATGCTAAAATTTTCTAGCTGGGTGTGGCACACATCCTCATCCTTGGGAGGCAGGGTCAAGCAGATCTCTGAGTTAGAGGCTAGCCTGGTTTAGCCTGGTCTTCCAGGTCAGTCAGTGCTACACAGTGAGACCCTCTTTAAAAAACAAAACAAAATCCAAATTTATTTGTTTGTTTGTTTTTGGCTAACAATTTATTGCAAAAGAAAGATTTAAATTTTTCCCCTATCCTACTGAAGGACTAGAATTCAGCTTCCTGGGAAACCTACCTAAATTACAAGTTCTACCGTCAACCTTTCCTGTCTCCAAAATCAGTGCAGCAGGATGACTGGGACCACCATTCGCTTTCCTGACAAATACTAAGTCAATAAAATGAGTGACTTTGTGTCTTAAGAACCCTTAGATCCTTTATGTAAAGGAATGTGGAATCCAAACAAAGATAAACTCAGCCAGCTGGGTTCTGTGCTCTGGATGGGCTTCCGCAAGAAGTTCAACAGGCAAACCTTATATTCCTGTTACTACAGTAACATGAGATAGTTTCTGTGGGCTGTATGAGAGAAAAACTAACATGAACAAGGACTCCAAACAACCAGTGTGGGGGATCCCACAGATACCTCAGCTTCATGCCCCAGGGAGGGGTGCTCTAGAACTCTACAGCAAGGAGGCCACACGCGACATGTCACCATTTCTACCACCGTCAATCTAGGGCTCAGTGTCTCTATCGCTGCCAAAGTAGGACCCAATGTCTACCATCGCCAAGCTAGGTTCTAATGTCTACAACTCCCAAGTTAAGGGTTAAATTAGTTCTTTCCTCATTACTCTCTCCTCATCTGTCTGTGAGGTACTCCCCATTGTACTTCCTCAGAGGGTCTCCATGCTGCCTTCTCCTCTTTGCCCATACCCACGGCCCTCATCCTGGCTGCCCAGCTTCGCTCTGTCCTGCAGTCTGCTTCTTCATGCGAACACAGTCAGCTCTGCAATGGTAACCTGAAATCCATGCTCCTTCCCTAGTTCCATCATTCTCCACAGGACTCAGTGTGACACAGAGTGATCAGTCAGGTTCAGCTTATGCATGGAGCCCTCTGTCACTTCTGGTGTTCTAGTCAGTGGCTTGCTGTCAGTCAAGCTGAGGCTCCTTCTGCCATAGCCTGGACTCTGGATTCCCTCTGTGAAGCCTTTCTTGCCTCTGACTGGCTCCTAGGTTTCCTCTGTTTGTTACGTTGGTTTGGTGGTGCGGGGGACTCAAATCCAAGGCCTTTTACATGCTGGATAAACACTGTCACAGAGCTACATCCACGACCCCCTTGCCTTGTCCTCAATATCATTTTTCTCGGACATCTAACCAGGTGACAGCTTGTAGCATCCCCTTCCTCTTCTTATTGTTCCTGGTGGGATTCTAGGTGTTGTAAACTTGAGGGTGCCTCCGGTGCAGAAAACATTCATTACTCTCTCCACAGGCCCACCTTAAGGAGGGCCTAGCTGAATGTCACAGTGTTTGTGATTAGCAAAGCAGCAAACAAGCTGTCACGTTTGAAGGCAGGACACTCACCTTACATGCTACTCGGTGTGGACACAACTTCCCAAACCCCAGAGGAGGTTGGATTCGTCGAAGCAGAGTGACCACATCAAGGTGCTTTATCCTTCCCCTGGAAGAAAGCATAGTCTGCGGTCCTAGGCTGCACGGCCTTCCAGGAGTGGTCAGTCCCCTGCTTCCACCCGCCCTTCCATGGGAGCCTCCCCTGACATCCCCAAAGGATGCCCACAAGCCAGGTGGGTGCTTTCCAACCTACTTTGCTTCTGGGTCATATTCTGACCATATTCTTTTGAATTCATCCAAGTGGTGAGGCCCCAGAATAGACCAGTCCCGGGTCAGATAGTCAAAATTGTCCATGATAACAGCCACGAAGAGGTTGATGATCTGGAAAAGTGGATCAGGAGGGTATTTCAGAGATGGTAGGGGAGATCCCTTACACTCTATCTGCCTCCTAACTACAGAGGCACGGAACCCACGTTGCAGTCGCAGGCCATAATACTCTCTTGCTGTAGGAAAGGGCAAGCATCTGGCCAGATGGCTTGACACACACTCGGGAGGGGTGGGTGGGTGCATTAACTAGCACCCTAAAGCACCCTGTAATCTTGTAATTTAATTGTAGCTAGAGACAGCTCACACTTTGGGGGCACTTAAGCCATGTGAAATGTTAGAAAGGAAACAGCAGCCCTCAGTAGCAAGGGGGGGCTGGAAATTATGCCCAGCCCATCAGTGAGCTGTGACATGGGCCAGATTAAGCAAGACTTGCCACCTGCCTGGTGGGGTCGAGAGCGTACCAACTGTTTCAAAGCACGACAAGGAGGCACTACTGGTCTGAACCCCAAATGCCACAGTGGTTCTGAAAATGGAAACCAAGGTCCCTGAGGCTGCTTACCAGGAACGCACAGAGCATGTAAAAGCTGATGAAATAGACAATGGCGAAGTTGCTCCCGCAAGTGTATTCCTCTCCGGGGTTGTAATCTGAGTCCGGGTCACACAGTTTCCCCGGGAGGCAGGCAAGCATGATCTCCTGCCAGGCTTCCCCTGTGGCACACCTGTTTAAATGAAGGGAAAGGGTTTTAATTGGGGAAACGATGTGTTAAACATTTGGGAAGAAAATTCTTGTGTAAAATATATGTAAGTGTAGCAATGCCATTTGGATTAGTGACAGTCTGGAAGCCCCACTTTCAGATATAACTTAGTAACTAGAGGCCCTGGTATAATATGGTTTATAAACGTGTCTGATGCAATTCCTTATATAAATGGGTATTCATTCTCTCCTCTCTCTTCCTCAAACATGCCTATTGCAATGATTTAATGACTCGTCCTGACTGATTTTGTTGAAAGGGAAGAGTTTGAAACCACCCAAGTTATCAATGAGTCCTTACAGTTGATGGAGTCATCAGACAATGCTTCTTGGTTTCTGGAAAGTTCTCTCAGTGTGAGGAGGGTTGCTTGCAAAGTTAGTTAGCTGGGGCTAAAGATAATCCCATAAAGTGTGAGGTTGTACATCTTAAGAGGCTGTAATTGGCTTTGCATAATGTCCCTGTGTTTCTCTGCATTTCTGCTTTCCTGGCTGTGCTCTGGAACACTCTTCACGCATAGGTATCTGGCCTACAGTGTTTTTTTTCTGGTGGTCTAAGTATCAGCTATAATCTGAATGACCCCCAACAGTTTTAACAATGCGATGGAAACACTAGTTCTGTTTAAGAAGCCAAAATTGGGGCCAGGGAGAAAGGTCAGTCGGTTAACAGTGTTTGCTGTCCAAGCCTGATGACCTGAGCTCAATCCTCAGAACCCACGACAGGCTAAAGGAGAAGACTGACTCTGACCTCCACACACACACAGTGCCATGTCCACCCATGAACACTGATCCTATTCATACATACACATGAAATAATAGTAACACATTAAAAAGATATAAAACAGCTGATCACAGAAGAACATACAATCCCAGCATTTTGAGAGGCTGAGGCAGGAGTATTGTCATGAGTTTGAGGCCAGCCCTGACTACAGACAGAGACCCTATTTCAAAACAAACAAAGTAACTAACGAATATAGAACGACAGCAACAACAAAACAAAAGTCTACCAAGAGCCAGCAGAGGAGCAAACATTCTAGGAGGACCACCCGCCGCCACCGTAGCAGACCCCCTCACCTGAAGAGCAGCAGCACAGCCTGGGGGAACGTCTGGAAGTTGTTGTTCCGATTGATCTGGTTGTTATCTCTCATGGCAACTTTCCCAAACATCTAGACGAGGAAGTTATTAAGGGAGAAAAAAAAAATCAGATTTCTGTCATTATTACAGTTTGGATCTTGAATGTTCTCCCAAAGTTCATGTGATTAGCAGCTTTGTCCCTAAGGGTAGCATTGTTGAAAGGTACAACTTTAAGAGGTCGGGCCTAGTGGGAGGTTCTCAGGTTGCTGGGGGTGTGCCTTCACAGGAGAATATGGGAAGTCTCTCTGAGCCTGTTCCATGATGCATTTCTACGATGGTGTCCCGCCTCGTCATGGGGCAAAGCAATGGGGCTAGTCGATCCTGGATTAGACCACCTAAACTGCAGGCCATAATAAACACTTTCTCTTTATAAGTTAATTATCTCCAATAATTCAGTATGGTCATGCAATACTGACTAACACAGTCATAGAAAAAGACTCATGTGACTTTTAGAACTAATTCAGGACTCCCTTAGGACCCAGGCTTCTTTAGGACACATGGCACCTTCTGCATGCTGCACAGATCTGCTGGGCACAGCATGTGCCATGCACCAGGTTGGACATTAGGAATACACTGTCTCAGAGAGGTACACTGTCACCCCGCAGGAGTCTCTGCCCTGAGGAGAATACAAGGGTGATCAAGCAATGGCAAACAGCCACAATGAGTGCTGGAACCTGACCCAACGTCGCAGGGAACAGGGAACAGGGAACAGGGAAGGGGCTCATTTCCCCAGTGCTAGGCAGACAGGATAGGAAGACCCCAGAGGGAGCAGTCCATAAACCTAGAACTGAAGGAGAAGCAGCAGTCAGTTAGGTGAGAAAGGCAAGAGTTCTCCAGATAGCAGGAACATCTCCTGGAAGGAGCACAACGTCCTGAGGAGGGAAGAGGAGCAGAAAAGAAATAAGACAAAGGGAATGGGATGAAGTCTTGAGGACCTGCCCTCCCCAGGCTGGGTATAGCATGAATAATAAAAACCCAGAGACAGATCTTGGGGTTCAACCTGAAGATCAGAAAAGCAAAGCAGCCAGCCACTGGCTCTTCACCCTCAGTCTGAAATGGGGACCCTGTGTCCATGAATCCTCAGAAGGAGACTGAGCTGACATCTATCTCCTTTCATCTTATATTCTTCTCTAGTGCTGGGATTAAAGGCATACACCACCACAGCCCTGCCTCTAGGGCTAACTAGTGTGGCTACTGGGATTAAAGGTGTGTGCCACCACTGCCTGGTCTGTATGGCTGACTAGTGTGGCTGTTTTACTCTCTGAACTTCAGGCAAGCTTTATTAAAATACAAATGAAATATTCACTACAAGCGGGGCCTTGTGGGCTCCGCCTGCCCAGCAAAGCTTTCCCACTGGAATGATGGGGCAGACTGGCATGTCAGAAGGGGCTGGGTTCTGGCAGATGCCTGCTATGAGAATCTGGAGCTAGGTGAGCAATGAAGCTCGCAGAGCCCTGAGCTACCTCTCATCACAACAGCCACAGCAGCATCACATGCTAGTCCATTACAGGGGCTCTGGTGTGATGGTGGCTCTTTCCTGGAACTCCCAATAAAATTCCTACAAGTACTTCTATGCCTCCAGGACAATAAATAAATAAATAAATAAATAAATAAATAAATAAATAAATACAATATCACTCTGTGCTGGAACTATGTCACTCCTCCCAGGTGCACCTCTCTGCAGCCAGAGCAACAACATTCTACCAATGTAGGACATTTGCCTCTGACTCCGGGTACTCAGAGCTGTTCGTTGTCTTCCAGCCACCCCAGGATGTTAGGACCCAGCTGTCAGTGAGGGCCCCAAATCTTTCCCAACCCTGGAGCACACGCTTTAGTCTCTCAGCCTAAGGGCCTGGGTCCATGCCCAGCTTTAGTCCTAACCATAGCGTCTGGGTGTATGTGAGAATGCCGGTGTGATCACCAGGCTTTGGGAATGCGGATCATTAGGGCAGAGCATGTGATCGCCAACTGATGACTTGGGCATCTCCTTCCCCACCCGGGCATCTATGGTGTTCTGCAGCTCCAATCAACCACAAGTCTTCCTGTCTATCTCATTCTCCTAAGACAGGAGTGCAGGTGTGGTCGGGGCAGAGGGCTAGCACAACAGGCTCCCACTGCATCTGGAACTCTGCATCCTTCTGTGTCTGGTTTCCTCTGGCAGCAGCTCTATCTTGGGAGTTCAATCCCACCCAAGGGACCATAACATTCTCTCTCCTTATCTCCTCAGGAGCCACAGCATTTGGCTGAAAACATCAAGTCCTGTCTTTCTACCTTACCTGGCCTAAGTACAGATCTGAGGGGTTCCGTGAGGGAAAGGCAGCTACTACTCACCTGCATGCCAATGACAGCGTAGATGAAGAAGAGCATGGCAATGAGCAGGGCAACATATGGGAGTGCCTGTGAGAGACAAGACTGGGGTTGGTGTGCTCATCCCACATGAGGCTAGCCCAGCGTAAGTGCTTCAGTTCTGGAGACCCACACACCTGCACACCTTGACTTACACAGTGTCACAGATAGGGTGTGCATTCCAAGCTCAGTATTGCCCCGTGCTAACCTGAACCGTTTTCCTTATAGACACACAGTCCTCAGAGAGTTTAAAGCATACCCTGCATCCTTCATAAAACTGTAATTGACCAAATCATTTCAAAATATCAGATTCCCCAATTGCTTCAATTTCCTCTGTATCGGGGTGGGGGTTGGGGAGCTGTTGTAGAGGAGTCGAGAAACATCTTTATGCAAAATCACCTTGATTCTGGGTTTTCTTAGAGTAGGAGCATAGGAGTAGAATTACTGAGTCAGAGGGTCAAAAACAATTTCTGAATGCAAAACACTTTAAAATGCAGTAGTAAGACATTTTATGAAAATATCTTATATTCAAAGAGATTACACGTTTTGCTAGACTTCATAGTTAATACATCTTGAGGTCACTTGGTCCTTAATCCTGTTGTATACTCAACCTGCTTAACTTGTCTGTAAGAATGAATCAATCATCCTTACTTGCCTCAGATTTCCTGTAGAATGAGCTTTTATAACCTAAAATAATTCAAAACTATGAAAAGTTATGTATTCTTCTATGGCCCTGACCAAAAAAGCAGTGTGTGTATATTATAGTAATAAATACTGAAAACAGAAAATAGATTAGAAACAATCTTATGCAACAAAATCTGCCATAAACATTGGAATCAGCACACGGATAAAACTTGATGATGGTGCATTTGCAGTATTGAGTGCTCTGGAGTCTGGTGCAAATAACTCATTCTCTTGTAAAACTCTGTTAAAGATTTCTGCAAAATACCCCTCATTTCTTCTGCATGTGATGCTTTCTAGGTTGCTCAGTACAGAGCAAAGCCCTTTCTTAGGGAAAGTCAGACATCAGTCAGTCTTAAGGATGACAAGACAAGGGGACAGATGAGTTATATACAATCGACAGATGACACACACACCAGCCACCACAACTACACACAGACTGAAGACAGGGAGAAATGTGGAACTTCAAACATGGGGTCACTCTTGGTCAAATCACAGGGGATCTGCTGAGCTTTCTTTTCTAACTGCAACTTGGGTGTGTTTTGGTGCATTTGAGGCTGTCTTTAAAACCGTCCACTGAACCAGACATTCGCCCGAAAAGAGCTACCAAGTCAAGGGCTGGGCCCAGGATGAAAAGAAGCTACCTGAGTGGTAACAAGCACAAGCTCTTTTTATTTAAAAGCACCCCAACAAGTCTGTGTGCCTGGCCAGAGCTGAGTCCTGTCCCCCATGTTTCCATCGCCACACATGACAAATGCACCCATGTGTATGTATGGTGTGCCTCTAGGCTGCCTGGGCTGATGGGCTTAATTCCAAGCACATGTGATTCCAGCAGCCCTTTCTCACCTAGGACAGTACATGAGAAAGCGGACAGGCCACCTACAGCTACTGGCTCTGGGACTTGCAGCCTGGTCCAATGCTACAGCACCATACCAACAGGGGGGCTGATGACCTGCATCCTGCAGTCTCTCCACAAAAGCTCTTTGCATTTTCTTCCAAGGCATCCAAATGTTTGAGGATTGTGCTAGAATAGTGTTTTCAGGCAACTGACTACCTGGCTTCTTTATCTACTATTTTTCTTTAATTTAATAATTTCTTCAAGAAACAGGATTGTTTTGCATGAATGCATTCCATTATTCTAGTAGCCCAGTTCAAACAAACAAACAAACAAACAAACAAACAAATACATTTTACTTGGGATTTTTTTAAATGGTTATCTCTGAGGAGGTGAGGGGCGAACTTGATTTTTTTTCTTTATATGACTTCGCTGGTTCACATGAACACTTAATTCCTGAACGAACTACAACTAATGAAGCGGAGAAGGTGCATGGCTCACTCTGCAGCACCCGTGCATGTGCACGGGTGCCCTACCTGGCTGCACCTTTTCTCACAAATCTGCATCGATGCCTCGCCTCAGCCGACTCTGGCCAGAAGAGTGGGATGTCTACAGCAGGGTACCAGAAAGTTCTGTTCAGGAATTGACTAGAACCAATCGAAGGAAGGAGTCCTAGGTGTCAAATAAGGCCCAGTGGATACCTAAGTGAACTGAACCTGAATTCTATCAAGCACCCTATGGTAACCTGGTTTAAGTAGAGAATCCATCTAAGTTAGAGAGAGGCTATGTGATGGTTTGAATGAGAATGATCCACATAAACTCTGTCTCTTGTCTCTCTCAGTCTCTCTCTCTCTCTCTCTCTCTCTCTCTCTCTTTCTCTCTCTCTCTCTCTTTCTCTCTCTGCTTATCATTTGCAGGTTAGATGTGAACTCTCAGCCACTTCTCCAGCACCCATTCCTGCCAGCCTGCTGCCATGCTCCCTGCCTAGCGGATCGTGGACTCACCCTCTGAAACTGCAAACAAGCCCCAATTAAATGCCTTACTCTTTAAGTTGCGTTGGTCATGACGTTTCATCGTGGTGCTATAACAGTAACTAAGACGAGGTGACCAGGCTCTAGGGGAATGTGTGATGCCTTCCCTCTCTCAGACACAACTACTGATGGACGTTCTGGGCAATCAGACATTCCAAAGACTTCCATTTCCTTCCATCTGGGGACCGTAGCAGTTCTCGGAGTTTCAGGGTCTTCTTTCTGCCTCTCGATTCCTACTCGGTTCATCAGAAGCAGTGCTGCGTGGTACCCCACAGTCACCACTGACCCGGTGGTCCCTCAGAGGGCGTTGGGGGTCTTCCAGGGCAGACGACAATCCCTGACTTACATACGCTCCCCCCCACCTCCAGGACAGAAAGGGGAGGCCTGGCACGGCTCTTACCTGAAAGGACTTAATGAAAGTCCACAGCAGTGTCCGGATGCCTTCACCCCTGCTGAGGAGCTTCACCAGGCGCATCACTCGGAAAAGACGGAAAAAGGTGATGGAGATTCTATTGCTCTCTTCAGAGTTCTGAAGGGTTATCATGGAGAGGTCAAACCCAGTGGAAAGTAGAACATGCAACACTTTGAGAAAACAGCAACAGACGCGGAGGTGACAGAGTAAGAACTGGAGGTGTGTTTCTAGGACCTTTCCACCTCAGAAAGCATGGTATGAATGGAAAGTCACATGCTAACAACACAGGGGTTGGGGGGAAACTGCATCCACACAGCACATGCACGTCCACGTGTTCTACTGTGTTAGAGGAGAACGCTGGGCTGCTCAAGAGTACTGGACACTGATGAGGAATGCAAGCCACTGCAGACTGTTCTGGAAGGACAACCATGGAGAATACAGAACACCGGTGGAGAACTCAACACGGTCAAATAAACTAAAGGCGAAGGCCCAGCCCCTGGGGACCAGTCACTGATCTTACCCCAGGTGTAGCAGTTGGGAGAGGGACACTGTCACTTTCAGTTGGCTTTAAGAAATCAAAGATTGAAATGTATTAATGAAGGGGGAAGGAAGCGATGGCTCAGGAAACATTACCCCCCCTTTTACCAGTGTTAATGTCTTTGGTCAACACAGCTGCTCCTTTCCTGAGAAAACACCAGTCCCTCCTTCTGGAACTGGATTGGAGGTGGGGACAGTCGCTGACAGGAGCAGACACACTACGCTAGTCTAGTTTCCTCCAGGGGCTGATGTGTCAGGTGACTGACTGGTCAAAGACTGTGGAACAAATCTTAACGGTCTCTAAAGACAGGTTCAGAGACAGCTCTGTCTCTCTGGCTCAGTCAAAGGAGCTGACCTCCTGCAGCAAGCCCCCGAGTGCCTCTACCATGGAGAACAGGGTGGCTCTGCTTATGGTCCCCACACTTTCCACGCACTCCACTGGATCGGTGCCTCTGCTGAAGGGCTGGAAGGCCTGGTCTGTGTGCAGGACAGAGGCAGGCTTCTTTCCAGCCACCTGCACTGCTTTGCCAGAAGTTCAGCCTGGCCCTGGTCAGGCAAGCAGAGTCTTCAGGACTCTGGAAGGACATCATGAGGCTAGCTTGCCTGAGCCCCAGCGGCTCTGTCTCCCCCAGGTCCAACTGTGTGCCTGGTACCCTGGACCTAGGAGCACACCAAGGATTGGTGTTCATTTGTTCTCTCACCTCCACAAAGGGCTGAGCCCTTCCTCACCACTCCAGTGCTCACCCTAGTACCTTCAGGGAATTGCTTAAGAAAATACAAAGATGCTGGAGGCAAGCATTCCCTACCGGGAAGCATCTCTAAATAATAATAGCAAGAATGAAAGAAGGAGACAGCCTCCTGTCTCCCCCCCCACCCCACTATCACTTCCACTGAAGTAGTGGGTCTTCCTGGACAAAGGAAAGGCTATTGGAGGTTCCCAACCCAGGCTTTCTGTGGCAGCACACAGTAAAACTATACCGGGAGGCAGGTGGGCACGCGGCTAGATGCTTCCTCCCCTGGAGACAGGGGGAAGAAAGACTTGGTTCTTATACTGATTCCTGAGCCCAAAGAGAAGAATTTTATGGACTTAAGAAGTAAATGGGTTTGGCTATGTCATCTGTGCCTGTAACTCAACAGAGACTCTGGACCCAGGAACAGGTCCTGATCACCAGAAAGGGCTCTAATCCACCTGGATGGATGCTGAGGACGGGAGCTCTGCCATAGGCATGTCAGAACTTAGGGTCCATCAGTTTTGTTTATATCTGTTATCGCCTCACCCCAGAAGCAGCGACATATCCTTAAAGGGATGAGTTTTTTTTTTTGTTTGTTTGTTTGTCAAACTCTGACTCCCCCTGTCTCTACCTCCGAAGTTCTGGGGTTATAGGTGTGAGCCACTATGCCTTACTTAGATCATGGGGTTTGGTGTTATTGTTTGCTTTTTAATTTAAGACTAAAACACATACAGGAATTAGCTTCCCAGTACTCTTGTCCCCCACAACGCTCTCCCTAAGGGCTGTGGAGAGGAGGGCCACCTGACCAGGTAGCTGGACAGTGCACGTGTGAGCATCTGTGTAGCTGTGTGTGTATGTACACCTCCATTTGTCTATGCCCAGAGGACTGGAGGGGGCAGAGCAGAGCCCTCTACAGCTATGTGACCAAAATCCCCGTAGCATATGTGGGATGTGCAGCATTAGAGGCAACTGCTCTTCCTGGCTATCCATTATCCTTGCTCCTCTGGGTTACTCCATGACAGGTCATTTGTGATCCTCTTTCTTTGGGCTGATAAAAGTTGGCTAAATTGACTTTGGAAATGTGTATCTTTTTAAGTGTATCTGAAAGATGACAATCATCAATCATTAAATTTAAATTCAAACTCTACCTCCTACATACTGTGATTATAGGTGTGGATCACAACATCTAGTCAACTTTTTGTTGTTGTTGTTGTTGTTGTTGTTGTTGTTTTATGGAGAGGAGAGGATACAGCATCTGTCAGGAGACAAAGCAGTGGACCATGCAACACAGGAACAAAAGAACAAAGCCCTTCAGGCTGCATGCACCCCCAGAGTGGCCTGAAACATCATGGCCCTGCCGCCACACACTGTAGGGCGGGAAGAACTGCTATCAGGGGGATGTATCTGACATCAGTGGGGGACCATGCAAATTGACAAACTGACAAACTGGAAGGCCCCTAGGATGGCTTTGCTCCATCTGCAGAGAGGGCAGCTGCTCTTATCCTGGGCTGCACTCTAAAGCCACCAACGCCCACGTGCCGCCCAAGCTATTTCCTATATTGATCTGGGTCCTTCTACACTTCAGGAATTTTTAAAGCCACCAGGTTATTCTAATATGCTCTCAGAGTTGAGAATTATGGTCCTTAGCCCATAGTGATGCTGGGCCAAGTATTCAGCAGATAGCTCACTGCAACAGAGTAGAACAGAGAGCAGGACCACTAGAAAAGCCCACTTGGGCTGGTACAACTGAGCAAGCCTTCGGGATTTGATGAGGGATCAGAATTTGGATGCAAGGGAATTGAACACCTCTATCTTCTTTCTAAGGGATAGAGGAGGCACATTGGGAATGGAAAGGTAGAGGATGGACAAGGAGCATAAGTTACCTGGTACTATGCTCGACTTTTCAGTCACCCATGGATAACACTAGAGCACCTGAAGCAAAGGAAAGACTTGCTCTCCACATGCCTTTCTTATCAAGAATGGCCTCAAGGACCTGGGCGATGCATGTTCAATAGAATTTCATTGTCACTTAACGGTTTGGAACAGACAGCTTCAGTAGCTTCTGCTATTGCAAGGTCACGTTCCTCAGCCTGATCCCCAGCTACCAAATGGGGTTGAGAGCCAAACTGTTGTGTCTCATTCTGATAACAAGCTGAATGAAACAGTGGGGACAGTGTCCAAGCTGGGCGCTTGACAAGGCTCTGAGCGTGAGCCCCCATTGAATTTTCCTATGTTCTTTGATAAACACAAAGCAGCCAGTTTCTAAGCAAGACCTCCCTCTCCCAGGCAACAATGGGATGAAAAAAGTCTGACTGTCAGCAACACCCATCCCTGGGCCAGAAGAACTGTTGCTTGATTGTTTTAGAACTCAAAGAACAAACAGTCATTGGCGAGAAAGCAAAGTAAGTCTATTAGTGTCATCCAACATTTCAGCAGCTTGGTGACATCACAACCAAAGGTGAAGGGAACAGGTCCAGGAAAGCCATCACACCATGAGCAAACAGGTGGGAGCATGGAGGGGACAGAAGGATGGAAAGGACAGGTGAGCATGCAAACAGGACAATGCAAAGGGCCATCAAAAATTTTTGTTGTTGCAAAGACTACAAACAAGCTAGACTTCTTATTTTCCAGGTCATATTATTCATTCTGGAAGGCTGTGCCAGCAAATCGCAGAGCCAATATGACTGACCAAGCAAGCATGAGTCCAGGCCCTGATCAGGGACAAGGATATACGGGAGAAGAAACAGTTAAAATGACCATGGATGATCCTTAGCAAGTCCTGTGACACTCAGCAAAACACCAAAGGTGAGAAGCAGAAATGAAGTATACAGTCTCTAGAAGCATTTTTGCTTAACGACTTCACCGTATATATGATTATATATACTTGCCGCTACAATTTTCTAAAAATAAAACCAACATGAAAATCAATTAGGCAACAGAAAAGGAAGATCAACAGAGTCTGGGGGAGAGAGCATAGCAGGTTAAACATCACAAAACATGATGCTGATGACAGCTCAGACCAGCCAACAATGGACCAAGGGTATCCATGCTCAGTTGACTCCCGACATCAGGACAAGGCCACTGGGGATGTGACATGCGTTGCTCTCCTGGGGAACTGTATGTGTGTGTGTGAAGGGAGGGTGTAGGAATAAACATCCCCATCCTGAAATATCTGTAACGTCAGAGAATAAGAATTTTTTTAATTGTTGATTATTCCCAGAGCCTAGCTCCAGCCTACAAGTGGTAGATGCCCAGTAAAAGTGGTGTTGAAGATGGGATAAATGAGCAGGGAGTGTGACCTTTGTATTAAGGGACAGTGGACAGACACAGATCTCTGTAGGTAACCCAGAGTAGGAAGCTGCCAAGGCCAAGGCTAAGGAGTGTTGGGTCTCAGAATACAGCTAGTCAGGGAAAGGTCGCTGACTGCCAGCAGGTTTGGGAACTGGTAATATTCCCCAGTGTGAGTCTTCTATAAGAACTGGACATCATGAAAGAGGCCTTGCGCAGACACGTAACGTAAAGTGCTAACTGGACACTTACACGTAGACCTCCCCATCCACAGAGAAGCAGGACTGCCCTGAGACACTGACAGGCAGGGCCAAGCCAGAGTTGAAGAGCAGGGCCAGCACCCAGCCCAGGAAGCAGGTGTTGCCTCTGAGTGTACCAAGTTACACTAGCTAGTCAGCAGGAAGGCAGCATGAGACAGCTGGGTGTCTAGCTAATGAACAAGCCTCAGCTACATCCTGGTACCCAGAAAATATTGAGTTTATGACCTCTGGCTCACTGCACCTAAAGTCTGCTAGAATGACAGTTTAGGTGTGGTAACATCTGTCATAGGACAGTTTAGGTGTGCTAACATCTGTCATAGATTGTTTCTGATCCATGGGAAGTTCTTTGAACACAGCATAGATACTTCAAATACCCTGAGATGATTAAAGCAGTCAGATATCATGCCACACGGCAATCAAGGTACGGTCCTGCTGTCCTTTCAGCAACAACTGATTATTTTACACCCAAATCACATTTACGTATCATGAATGGAAATTTTATAGCTGCCTACAGAATATGTCTTGTAAAGTTGAATTTACGTAAGTCTAGGCTTAAGGAGTTTGGGGTATGTGCTCAGGCCAGGCCTAGCAAAATGTCATCTTAGTATCTTGGCATGGCATGGTATGGATTTTGGTGTGAGGGGGCTTACATCATACTCTGGTGGCCATGGTAATGTCTTACAGTCTATTTTACATAGTATACAGGAATACTGCATGAATAACAGTGCATCTTCATAACCTGTTATTTAATAAGTATTTTCATAAATATTCACACAATTTTATTCCCAGCAGATATACCGACTCTGCTGGACCTATAATTGAGGAAACTGAAGACTGAAGTAGGGCAGGAACTGATAGGGTGGTGGCTGTCCAACCATCCATACTGACTAAAGTCAGCCTTGCTGCATCAGTGGGCATCCAAGAATACCATTGTTCCATTTGGTGCAGGCAGTCTGGGTACCAGGATGGACCTGACAATTCTCAGCCCTGTATACATCAGCCAGGCAGAGCTGAGCACTGGGGTGGCAGCAGGCAGCACTGGACTGGCAACACAGAACAAAAGTCGACACCACACAATGGTACTTCTTCCCCAAGCTCCGCTCACCGCCTTGCAGGACATGCACACTGACATACGTCCACAAAGCCCACTGATGAACTTGAGCAGGCTCACGGAAAGGACCCTTTGCTGCCTGCCTGTGCTGTGGGCTTGCTCCACCCAGTATGCATGTGCTCCCTTTTCAAGAAGAAACTGCATGTGACAAAGAGGGCAGCGACACTCTCTTGACGCACACCGCCAACACTCTTTGAGGACTAAGGGCCAGTGTCACTCAGAGCAGACCCAAAGGTAGGAGGATAGTGGCAGCAACTACCTCAAAGCCAGGCGTGGCTATAGGGGTCTCCTGTGCCATCATGTGGGCACAAGGCATGCATTACTGACTCTATCCTATAGCTGCAGACATTGGGATGCAAAGCAGTCAGGAGATCTGTTAAGGTTACCTAGCTAGAGAGTGATGGCACCCGTGAGATTTGAGGATGATCTTTTAAAAATAACCATTTTACCTCCTATGCTTTTATCTCCATTTCTTTAGGGGAACGGATGGAGACAGGACTAGGGATGGGAGACTACAAATTGACTTTCATCGTTCAAAATGAATTAGTGCCTGCAATTTTTATGGGCATGGAGATTCACGGGCGGGCCTTCTTCTATGCCAGAATTAATGAAAACAATCACGTTAAGGACACAAAGTTTGCTACTTACATTCACTTCAGTTATAGCAATATCAACGACGCTACCAACAACAATTAAGGCATCAAAAGTGTTCCATGCATCAGTGAAATAGTGCTGTTAGGCAAGCATTCAGAAGCCACAGAGGACAGGAAGCACAACAGGAAAAAAGAAGAAAAGGACAACGTTAACAATATGCCACTCGACTACTTGAAAAATTGCCCCAAGACAAACACATCATCAATACGTCACTTTGGATGGGTTTTGACAGAGCAGATGGAACAACCGGAGACACCCTATCTTACCTTGCCCACTAGTGCCTGGGGTCAATGGTGCCCGAGTCAGCCCTGCAAAGGTGGCTTGTGTCTGCAGAGGCCTTGGGCTAAGGCTCTACTCTAGAAGGTTCTTTCCCACAGTCTCTGTGAGGAAATGTCTAGTTTCCGATCAAGTATGACTGGGGTCTGTGACTTGTCCAGGTGATGCCACATCAGGGCAGGGAGCAGAATGTGAAGACAGAAGAGAGAGGACGCAGGCCACACAGGTGCATACTTACGTCAGCTTCGCTGAGGGCCACGTCTATAATGCTGCCGATTACGATGAGGGAGTCAAACGTGTTCCAGGCGTCACTAAAATACCCCTGGACAGAGCAGGCAGGGGCAGATGTTTATGAGCACTTATGAAGGGAACATCACACGGATCACATGAGGGGACACATCCGAGTCCCCACAGCACCCATAGCAACCAGGGAAGGGGTCAGGAAAGCCAAAGGGGAGAAAACAATACTGTCTACTGGTGGAAAGGGGTACAGAGGGGTGGTTGTGCTGTGCTCCTGTATGTGTGAGAGAGGGCATGAGTGAGAATGGGCATAGACATACACACACACGCACACATATATGCGCACAAGCATATGTGTATGCACACACACACACACACACACACACACACACTACAGGTGTATGTATGGCCCTGGGCAGATATAGGGTAACCCAGCCCTGCTACCCAGAGTATTCACCCTACGCCCTCAAGAGCTGAGGCAAGAGTTGAGTTTCCTCCATACTTCCAAGAGTCTCCAAGTGCCCTTCACGTGTTTTCCCACTAAAAGCCACTAGGTGGCCAGCCTCTCCCGCATCCTCACCAGTTCAGCAAAGATAACAGGCCACACAGTGCAGCAGGATTCTCAACAGCTCTTGGCTTACAGGACACAGGGTGACTTTATCTACAGATTGTAGCTTTTAGGGAGGCGGACAAAGAGATGCACAGAGCCTCAGGGTAGAGCCGAGGGCAGAGAAACTCTTGATTGTGGCGTAAAAACAAGCCAAGGCAGGGGAAACAGACTGAAGGGTGGAGAGGATGCTTCAGGGGTCTCAGAGGGCCCATGGTCTCCTTCTACCTTGACCTTTGCTTTTCTCTATCTTTCCATCTTCCAGCTTAAGTTTATTCCTCTGGCTCCCTGAACATCGTCCCTGACTCTTTCCCTGATACCTCTGCAATTCCCCTGACCTTAATCAGTTCAAATCCACTTCCTCCCTTGAGCTCAGACAGATGCCAGCTCCTTCGTGGAGCTTCCCAGGTCCTTCTCACTATCTGCATTCTCTCTTAGTGACCACACCTTTCTCAAGCCTCCATCCAGGTCTGCCACGTCACAGCCTTCCAAGGATGAGGACCACATAGCTTCTTCTGTCATCACCTCCACCAACCCTGTCAGCCCCCAGAGCCTTGACTCTGGTCTGTGTCTGAGACACATTCATGTCTTTCTCCACAAACTCGTACCCTAGTGTTTCCTGGCTCCCAATTTTCAGGCTCTTGTATCTTGTATCAGCTTTAATGTACCTGTGACTTACGAATTCAGATGTAATTCTGTGTGATTTATGCCTTTGAGGATCTCCACACTTCATGCTTAACTGGTGCCTGTTGACTCCTGACACTCCCTAGAAAGCCACACTAGACATGGTGGTTACATTCTGTACAGAACTGGAAGCTTCTAGTTACGGGGCTATACTGTCAAGATTTGTCTATAAGCCAACTTCTATCTTGAAAAGGAGGAGCATGTTTTAAGGATAAAAATTCAGGTCTGAATTCTACAAAGAGGGGTTCAGTATGTGTACAGTGGGCACATTTACAGACAAATTAAGAAAACCAGAACAGGAGGTATTTTGAAGTGTCAAGGTCCAGAAGCCTGTGATCAAAGGCAAGGCTAGAGGAAGCCTCTACAGAGGCACGGCCTTCTGTGGCACTGTGGAAAAGGGGGACATGCTGCCTCCTAACAACTGGAGTGGGATGGCTTTCTATTTCCTACTAACAGCACCACCTTCCACCAACAGGAAGGCATCCATTCTGTTCCCCTTTGTCACTACTGACAATGACTCCCCAGACTCAACCTTAGTCACTTCTGACTGATTCTTGGTCTCTCCTTTACAGCCATGGTGTCTCTTGTACTTGCCCCTTACTGGTTGGACACATGGAATTGTCCTGCAGGAAATTCAACAGGCCTGTCTGCTACAAAGTACAGTTCACACTTCCTTTGCTTACTTCTCACGAACGCAGGATTCTCAGCTGGCCAAACAGGAAGAAGACAGGCACCTGTGAGGATGGACTTGTGAGGTGAGGGCTAGAGGCAGGATAAGGAGCTGGCCCCAGGACACAAGACAGCCAGTTTCCTTCTCAAGGTAGTCTCCTGACAGCAGCCTGGTCACATGGGGCCTCCAGCATCACAGAGTCCTCTTAAATTATTTATATTGTTGCAAGTTCTTCACCTGGCAACGTCACTGCAGACTCTGGTTGGTGATGGGCAGGCCCTTCCCTTTTCCTCACTGAGTGGGGTGGAACGTATTCCTCAACCCCACACTCAGACTACAAGCACTCACAGAGCACCAAAGACTGAGCCCCCTTCCCTCACTTCCTGACTGGCCCTGGATCACATGCTGGATCACATGCTCTACTGTTCTCATCTTGCCTGCCGGATCTGCAGGCGGTCGGCTCTACCTCACGTGCACAGCAACAATATTGTTTCCACAATGGTCAGCATGTTCCCACTCTGGGCCATTCCTGTCTGGGTATAAGATATTCTTCATGGAGCCTTTGCTGGTACACTGTGGTGGATAAAATCCCTCGGAATCAGCAATATAAGGGCCAGTACTCAGGGAACCTTTTATAAATCTGACAGACTAAGAAAATCTTCCACAGTTTCAAAATGGTGCCCTGCCCAAATCCCGGTGGTGCAGACTAAAGGTTGACATCCCTCACCTACAACACGGGAGGTTTCATGGTCTGAGTGACTGGGCACCCCAGCCTCTGGCCAGGTGGCTCTGATAGTCCAGGGGAGGCAGAAATGCCAGCCCTCCCTTTCCTCCCACATACTCCTTCCCTGTTTAGCAGCCTCCTAGTTCATGAAATCACTGCCTTGGCAGCATGACTCAGCTCCTCCACCCTTCCTACACTGGAGATACCATGGTTCTTCACACAGGGCCCAACCCCACCTACTCTTCTAGCTGAAGGAGTGACACACTCTTCTATAACTGATCTCTGAAGCCGGGGCTTCTCAGGGGAAGCCAGCAATCAAATCTTTTCTCCCTCCCTCCTTCCTTCCCTCCCTTCCTCTTCCTTCCTCCCTCCCTCCCTTCTATCCTTTCTTCAGCTCTACTGCCTGCAAAGAACAAGTCAGATGGCCACATGTAATAGCTTTTATTAGTCAGAAATAGTTCTGACTCTGGCATTTAAGTTATTGTGCTAGTTGGTTAGTTTTTGTTTGTTTTTTATTTTTCTCGAGACAGGGTTTCCTTGCGTAGCCCTGGCTGTCCTGGAACTTGCTATGTAGATCACTAGTTAGCTTTAATTGTCAGTTGGACATAACCTAGACTGGCCTGAGAAGATAATCTCAATGAGGAAGTATCTGGATTGGCTATGCTGGCAAGCCTGTGAGTAATTTTCTTAACAGAGTTAACTGAAAGGGAGAAAGCCTACTCTGGGTGTGTTGGTGCCATTTCAAGGGTGGGGTCCTACAGTGTGTAAGTGTGTGGAGGTAGCTGCTGACCTGACCAGCTAGGACAGACGGGCCCTCACCAGTTGCTTGGTAAGAGAACACTCTCACTGGGCTTGCCTCGTGAGAGGATGGGTTTTAAAGGCCAGACTTTGGGGAGACTTTGGGACTTTGGGGAGAGCCCTGTGTCTTGGTGGATCTATTCTCCTTCCACTGTCTGGCACAAAGTAGTAGAAGCCATCACAGAAACGCTGCTCTTCAAGAGCAAGGATGCTGCGGCTGTCGTCAAGGTTCTCTGGATCATAATTTGAGGTCATCTGTGGCCATGGAAATGTCTTGCTGAGCAAAACCACAAAGCAGTGCACTTGCTGGTAGAACTCGCCCATTTAAATGCTCTGATCTACAAGCACTGGCTGCAAATTAGCTTCTATAGCGTAAGAGTATTTCCTATCTGTCCACATGATACTAGATGCTTCTCCCAGGCTTGGAGACTCACTGGGCCAAGCAATGTTCTACAAGCCACTGATGCACTATCCTTTGAGGGTATGTGCTCAGATGCACACTCCCAAATACACATAGGCACACATGTATGCACACAAGTAAACGCACACTCTCACACGCTCACATGCTGTGGGGTGTGTGTGTTCTCCAACTGTAGAGCTCAATCACCAGACACAGGAAGCCATGGCACAGAGTTGCTGGGAAATGCCCAATGGGATCGTTCCATGTACATTTCTCAAGAACTTCCCACGTTCTGACTCTGCAACCTTTCCCATCAGTTCAGACAAATATTGTTCAAAGAAGTATAGGCAAAAGAGAAGCAAACCGAAGTCCCCGAGGAGGTTCTGATGAACTTGGAAAAGGAGGGAATGTTCATGTAGGTAGGTATGGACAAGTCACAGTACGTAACATCTCACCATGCGTAAGGTGCCAAATTTGACCCCACTGCAATCACCCCAATTAATCACTTACAAATGTCCTTTCTTTTTGGTCCACAAAGATCCGATTAAAGATTGCCTAAGAATTACTTCAAATTAAAGAAAGGAACAGGCTAGAATTCAAATTCTGTATAACTGTAGAGTACACGAACCCAACCCTTTTTGAAGCTGTACCATAGTTATCGATGCCTCCAGATGGAGTACGAACACCTAGGCACCAGGCTCTGTCAATCTCTCTTCTGAGAGTCAGGGTCTATGCTAGAAAGGAGACCCTCCCCCCCCCACCCCCGCATGGCAGCTCAGCTCAGCTCTTCAGTCTAGGGCTTTGGAGGGAAGGAACATTGTTGCTTGGGGATGGTGGCAATGGTGTAGTGGGGGCATGAGCAGTCTCCAGCATGGGGCTACATGCCAGGCACCCTTGAAACGCTGAATGTAATAAACCCTTACTGTCCACAATAGCCTCCAACACCTGGACTATGAGTCTCCTCATAGAACTGAGCAGGAAGAGGGGCGCGGGGCAGTGAAGGAACTTGTGATGGGCTGAGGATGGATTTCAGGTGTTTCACAATTGTGACCTTTGATGCTGAGCTACATGGCTTGTGACGCCACAGCCTCTGGGCTTTGTGGGACCGAACTGACTCCTTCCCAAAGGAGGCACAATGTGGTCACCCCTTCAGTGTGGTGTAGCACAGTTCACGCTCATTTTCTCATAAACAAGAGGACTTGTCTAACTCCAACAAACAGAGATGGTGTAGCAATGAGAGGCAGCAGAGCTTTCCATAGAAGGTAAAAAGGAAGCTAGAGACCAGCAACAGATAAAAACTGCCTTCGTGCTAGCAATCTCAGAGTGAAATCAGGGTCAGAGTCTTCCTGATGATTATCGGACACTCCCCCAGTGCTCAGATAATGGGCTACATTTTCCTGAGCCAGCACGACATGCTAGTCAAAAACAGAAAAACCAGGTTTTTCAGTGATAATCGGCCTACAAATTCCCAATTCTCTCCTCTCTTTTTCTCAGAATTGTTTTCAAAAGGTTTTGTTTCTGCACATTTATTTTCCCACGTGTATACAGATGTCCTAATCAGATTTTAATGTTCTCAGGTGGTAACCTACTTAATTACCAGAGCAGTTTAGTGTAATTTGGCAACACAAGGCTAAAAGGAAGCAGGTCCTTCTCTGGGGTAATTCAACAACAACCTCTGCAAAGCAGATTCAGCAATTTACCTTGGGCTTAAATGCGATGACTTTCAAAACCATCTCAACAGTGAACACCCCCGTGAAGACCATGTTTAGAATGTCCATGGCATCGTTGAACATCTTGGACTGCTCATAGTGCTGCGGATGAAGGCAAAGCTGTCAGCATTTCAGAACATCACATCCTTGCCAAGGAGGTCCCCTGCCATCTGCACCCTGGGGGCACTTCCCACCCTCCAGTATAGCATCTTCTCCGGGCAATTCAACCCAGTACTGCAAGGGCATATGGTGAACGTCCACAAAACACAGGGTGGGTGTCCATAACACGATGAGGATGACTGGCCAATGGAAGAAATAACATGCCCGTTCTTTCAGTTCAAGGTAACGGGGAGTCACCCTTTCTCTGTTGGGAATGATGCTCAGGTCCTTGACTAACACACTGCACACCTAAATGTCTATGGATAAAGGTAGAATTTGATTCGTGATAAATCATATACTATTTAGGTTGATGTCTTATTAAAGGTGGTATTACCCAGGTTTTACACCTTCCCCTAGATCAACACACAGATCTTATCATTTTTAACTTTAAGAACGTGTGTGAAAATGTGTGTTTGACTCTAGACCTGTCTTCTGCAAAGAATCAAGAGCTTGGTTTGCTTAAGTTCTTTAAGCCTGGGCAGAATCTGGTTGTAGAGCTTGGTTCTTACTTCCTGACCTAGTGTCCTATCTATCAGACAGTAACTGTCAGCACTGTTCTGCAATCTGACTTGGTCAGGGTCAGCAAGAAATTACTGTAATTCAGGTCAATATTAAAAAAAACCTATAAAATCTTGCACTATCACACTGGGAGCCCCCGAAGACAGAAATGTAACTTGGGTTTTCCTTTCTGCACTGAAAGCCGCTGTGACAGGTGCAGACCAAAGTGTCAGACATGGGGCAAAGGGGCTGAAGAGTGGCTCAAAGGTTAAAGGCACTTGTTCTTACAGAGGACCTGGGCTCAGTTCCCAGCACCCACATGATGACTCACAATCATCCATAGCTCCAGTTTCAGGGGATTCAACCCCTCTTCTGACTTCTGTGGGCACCAGGCACATACATGGTGCACATACATACATGGCAGCAAAACACTCATACATGTGAAATTAAATTTAAAAAACCTAAAACTAATTTCAAGGTGCCAGACTTGAGTAATTCAGCAGAATCCTTGGCCTGAGGTAGGCATAGAAGACTTCTCACATCTCTCATGCCATGGCCTGGGGTAAGATTCTCAGTGCCACCAGCTGGTAAGGACAGAAACCAGGACAGAAGCTGTGGCATCAGGGCTTTGGTACTCAGTCACTGTTGGGTCTCAAAATCCACACTGATCACCACACACAGGCTCCACGGAAGCACTACCCACAACTCCGTCACCCAGATGGACCCAAACATAAAAGTGACCTATGTGTCCACCACGAGAACAGTCAGGAAGAATGAAACTCTGACCGCACTAGAGTCAAACCCCTCCTCAAGGGAGGTGGCGCATGCTATCCTCAGGATCTAGGGTACAGGGCTGTGTGGTACACCGAGACTTGGTCCCCACAGTGACCTCCATGTTTACCTGCATGGCCAGGCAGAGCGTGTTGAGCATGATGAGGACGAACATCATGTATTCAAACGGCGAGGAGTTCACCACATACCAGAACTTGTACTGGTAGGGGTTCTTGGGGATGTATCTCCTTAAAGGGCGCGCTTTCAAGGCATATTCAACACACTGACGCTGCAAAGGTAGAAAAGGACAAACATGGGGGTTGAGAGCTTCCAGGGAGGAGCACACAGTGGTCATCGGCCTAAAGAGCTCACTCTGGCCCTCAAGGAAATGACCACGAACAACAGCGAGTCTCTGGAAGGATCTAGACTTTGCCTTGTGGTAACTTCGGAAGCAGGTGGAACAGCTACGGTGTTGGCTCAGATTTGCAGACAGAGCTCACGCAGCTTCTGCTGAGCTCTGCAGTGTCTCTGACTAGGGGTTGGGGTGGGGGGCTTGGACAAAGCCTTGTCAGGGTCTTTCCTGGCCAGCAGGTGGTGATGCAAAGTCTGCCTGTGTTGTCCTCCACAAGAGGAAGTCAGCTAATGACAGGCATGGAATCTTCAAGAAGCCCAGAGGCTGAGTTTACTTCCTGAGGCTGGATGCTCTCTGGATCCTATACCAGATCCATAGAAGATGTCTGTCCAATCTTAATGGAGTGGGAACTTACCATGCTCACCTCAGCATCTCCAGAGAATGGTTAGAACAATCTAAGTTTGGCTCTAAGCACACCACTGGTCTTCTGCTTGCTCTGGGACAGACACTAGTTCCTATTTTGGAGCAAGCTGAGAGGGATCCTCCAGTTGACCTCCCGGCTTGCTCCTGCCTCCACCCTTCCCTCCACCCTTTCTTCCACCGCCCTACCCCTCACCTTCAGCTTCATTCCAGATACAACAGGCTTCAGAAAAGTTCTCTGTTTGGAATTAGTGTCGCTCTGACTAGGGACACCAGAGTGAAGCTTATATGGGACTTTAGGTTGCACACACGTAACCTCAGCTCCGCATGGCTTACCTAGCCTCGCCTTCACCCATCTTCCATGGGTAAGCAAAGAAATAAGCCAAATTCCCCCAGCTTATCACTGGTAGGGGTTACAAGGACACTTTGACACAGCCAAGTTCTTCCACAAACCAAGCCAGCATGCCCACACATGGTTACACATGAGGTTATCCCACCTCGGCAAGAATACCTCATATACCATGGCCACCCCTGCAGGAAGCCTGCACTGCCAGATCATTCTTGCTCACCAAGTCACCATAAAAGACAGAAGACAAAGGAAAACCCTCGGAACAGACTTGCAAACTCATATGCTAAAGGTTCAAAAGAATGTGTGTGGGGTAACTCCTTCATGGCTTCATAAATAATCTCTAAATAGGATAAGGGGCCAACATCCCAGGAGCAGATGCACCTAACATCACTGAGCAGGTGCAGGCAGAGCAGGGCCAGAGCGCAGGCTCCTGGGTTCCTTGCTTCACCACATAGACAGAGTCAAGGCTCCTACTTCTACCACGTCAGCCAAGACAGGGAGGAGACGACAAGGCCAGCAAAGCCACAGTCCTCACACTTCCTACTGAATGACAGCATATTTTCACTGAAGACAACTGTGGTCCCCAGAAGACCTCTGGGAATATTCTGGCTCCCTATTAGAGGAAGAGGATGCCAGCGCATTGAGTGGGCAGAGGCCACAGCTCCTTGCTCTATAGCTGTGCCCTGGGAGCACAGGTGAGAAGAATCAGCACAAAGGTGGAAGAAAGTTTCAGCCAACAGATACCAAAGAGCCTCTCTGTGGGGACTGTGTGAGTCTGAATGGCTTCCAGCTCGGGGTCACAGTGCCATGCAAGAGTGGCACCACTTCACCATCACTGGGCAGCCACGGCCGTGGGCTGTGGCTTCAGTGCTCTCTGCCTCCTCACCACAAGCTTGGGGATTGGCTTCCCCAGTCACTGTCTCTTCTGTGTCTGGTGACTAATTCTGCAGAGACTCAACATGACTGAGGGTGTGGTCTGAACGGGACCTGAGCTGGGGTGAACCCTCTCTTCTGTGCAGCAAAAGCCACCGAAAGAGGAGGTGTTCTGCTCTTGCTTGAGGGGCAGAAACACGAACAGTGTGTGACTTTAACCTGATTTTTGTCGAGCTCACAGTTCTTATACTCCTTCTCTCCCTGCTCCTGGAAGGTGACGATGACAAAGCCCACGAAGATGTTCATCATGAAGAAGGCAACGATGATGATGTAGATGATGAAGAAGATGGAGATCTCCACACGGTAGTTGTAGACGGGACCAACATTCTCTCCGTTTGAGTCGATAGCTTTATACAGCAACCTGGGGAATAGGAAAACTGGGTGAGAACCTGTCAACCCCACAGTCCAAGCAACCCAGCCCCACAAGAAGCTCTCAGAATTCCTCTGCACAGTCATGGGGGATGGGACACCATGAACACAGCCTGGTCATGGAGGCATCTTAAGCCTTAGGCCCAGATAGCTAATATCTAGGTGAGGGGTTACCCAGATATAGTCATTCAGAGACTATCTGGAGAACCGAAAACTCAAAAGGATTTCACAGTCAACAATGCAGCCTTCTATTAACAAATAAAAGAAAAAGAACATCACACTGCCATGTGGAAGGCACTGATAATTTATGTGTGCAGACAGACACCCAGGACCCAAACAGGATTTCTCAAGTTAAGGGGCATTCAAGAGTCAGACAGAACTCTTAAGAAGGACATTACCATAAACCACCCCAACTTCAACCAACCTACTGTAATGCAGTCAATCCTTCTCGACCCCGCCCCACGTGCACTTCCACGCCCTCTCTTTTTACCTCTGCTTCTTTCTAGAAGGGCAGATGTTACTGCCATCCCCTTCCTATTGATGGCCAAGAAGCAGCCAAGTGCCACAGTCACAGTCCTCAGGCACAGAGCTGGGCTCAGGAACTTGTAGCTCCAAGCCCCAGGCTAGATCACATCCCATCAGCTGTCCCAATAGCTCACTAGGGCACAGTGTCCCAAACCTGGCATCACCACAATGCCTGGCTCTCACTCCACTCCTTTTCTCCTAGATCAGCATCCAAGTAAGCGAGTACTACTCAGCTGTCCACTGAAGCTGAAGCTTCTGAGAATGTTAGTCACAGTCACCCGAGAGTCCTGGCAACTAGCAGGGACCAGCCTGGGGACTCCCCTCCTGAAGCTCCCGTGTGCACGGCACATCTGAAGGGAGCCAACAGAGTGCCAGAGATCCCCTCTGCCTTTCATTTTCTTCCTTCTTTATGTTCTGGAATATTAACTCTCCCAGACCCCAGCCATTCATCCGGACCCCATTCCATACTAGGTATGATTATGTGGCATTTCTATTAACTCTAGGCGCTGAGGGAGAAACAGTGCCATTGTCGTGTGATTTCCTCCACGTTGCCTTAATGCAGCATGTTGCGTGGGGTTGATATCGAAGGCATAATTTAAGGATGAGTGTTTTAAGCACCTTCATGAAGGAAACGGCATGGTGGCACGCTCCATGCCTGGCACACCTTAGTACTCATTATGTATCACAGTGAGTGAGTGAATGACAGTTTGGATGCTGTCAGATACTCTCGACGAACACCAGAAGGGCATCTGCCAACAGCAGTTTATACAGCAAATGCCTCTCAGGATCTCCTTAACCACACCCAGAGATGCTGCCCCAGGCCTTCGCGACTGAAGCCAGAAGTAAGATGCAGATGTTTAAGGCCTGACTGTTCAGATGGAGGAGCCACGATGAGCAAGAAATGATGCCAAGTTGCCCAAAGCTAGTCACAGGTAAGCTTGTTGGCTGTGAAGAGCAAAAGTAGAACCCCTCTTTTGGAAAGATGACAGCCCAGAGTCCCCAAAGAGCAAGCAGGGGCCTCATGGGGAGACTGGATATTCTTCGTACTTACGCAGGCCAGCCCTCGAAAGTCGAGACAGTGAAGAGGGCCATCATGGCCGAAAGGACATTGTCAAAATTGAAATCACTGTTCTGCCAGATCCTCTCACGCACGACGGGACTGTCGACATCCCCATCCTTATAAAGGATGAAAAGCCCCCTAGAGAAGAAAGGAGTTGGAGTGGCCTTAGCTTCACATATGACAGCATTGGGTCAGAACACTGCACGCAGCCCCAACCAGGCCACACACCCGAGCACAGCCCAGATGGAGTTTCTCCTTTGCTCCTCCACATTTAGTCTGCTCTATACTTCAAGTAATTTGCCGGTAACGACTAGGGGAAAGTGCACTCTCCAGGGCAGGAGGGGCTGGAGATCCAGGGTGCACCTGTTAGCAGTCAGACATGACCCAACAGTCAATGCTTCTCACATAAGACAGTCTAGAAATACTGTAGATGAACAAATACTTTGGCCACAAAGTATTGAGAAGCAAGCCAATGTATATGCTTATACACATTTTAGTTTCAACAAATCTCATCCCTCTCATACCATTGATATCCTCAATCTTCTTTCCAACAGAATTCTGTAATCAATGTCACACGCCACTTCTTACAGAACTGTGCTTGTGGGAGGAGCTCACAAGGTAAAGTCTACTGCTGTGACTTGACAGCAACAGGCAGCTGGGGTAGGGGCCCACAACACGACACCGTGGCTGCACTGATCAGCTTGGTGAGGGGGTGGTGCTCTGCATCCCTCAGTCCAGGCCAATAGCATCTCTGGAGTCATATGTTGTCATAGGGAGATTATATCTGATGCCCTATGGTCACATCAATTGTTCAAGGAAACCCAAACAAATGCATACAGGGCAACAGCTGGACCCCAGCCAGTTGTAACTCAAGGTCAGGGACATGGGTTTTCTGTAGTCTTAAGCTCTGGGCCTTGTACACATGGACTGAGAATATTCTGTATTTACTGAACATCTTAGAGTATAAGGTGTGAACATTTCTTGCTGTTTCTCCATTGCTGGCCATTGTGAACAGAAATATGTCCAAAATGTGGGCAACAGGAACAGGAGCAAAGAAGTCTTCCAAGCCTTGTAGAACAGGGTAGCCCACTCCTGAACACTGGGGAACCAAGCTGCAAGTCTGGCTTGGGAGAACACCATTCAAAGTCTACTTGGATAGCAGGGAAGACACTGGTGACCTTTGGTCACTGCTATTTCAGGATTTCTTCCCCCAGTTTATAAGATCTATACTAAACAGCTAGAGCCATCTACTCATTTTGGGGGGGTGATAAAAATGTTTTAAACCTTAAGAGAGGTGCTGGCTTTCAAATGTGACTACACTATAATGTCACATCACTTGAATTGCACCAGGACTTGTGAACAGAAAGTCAAAGATCACCATCCTTGCAGGCATGAGCGGAGTGGGCAGGCCTCTCGTTCCCGGACCCAAACCCCTGACGTGCTAACATGAGTGACTCTCTTCCTCCAGCTTCCCCAGCCTGCCCTCAGGATACCCACCTGCATTCTTCTGGGTTACTTTTGGCCTCATCTGTGCAGCGGTAGAATTTCCCCTAAATACAAAGCAGACGGAGAGTCAACGGAGGGCTCTTCTTACAGAAACCAATCCCAGTCCCAGGTGAAGGGTCCCCTTACCTTGAACAACTGGACCCCAATGCACGCAAACATGAACTGGAGCAAGGTGGTGACAATCATGATGTTGCCGATGGTTCTGATGGCCACAAAGACACACTGGACAACGTGCTGGGGGAGAGAAAAGAGAGAGTACAGAAGGCTGCTACCCCTCCTTCCTGTTTTAGTCATAAGTCAACGCCAGCCGGCTTCTATGCTTGGGTGCCTCCCAATATGAATATCTAACTGTTCCAACCTTATGCTTGGTTTTCCTGGCTGCCTACTGATGAGTACTGTCAATATAATGTGTGCTTTCATTTTTATTAAATTTTTTATTATATTTAGTTATTATTTGTATGTACATGCATGTGTGTATGTGGAGGACAACATGCATGAACTGGTTCTCTCCTTGTTCAGTTAGAGGAACTGAACTCGGGCATCAGGCTTGGCGCCTTAACCCACTGAGCCATTCCCTGGTCCAAGCACACTTTTTATGTGCCTTTTCTTGAGTTTCCTCCAAAGAAGTTGGTTTAACTGAAAGAAACACCACCTGCACCTAAGTACATAAGACACCTATCCCCGAAAGACCTCACAGAGGTGTCAACCCTTTATCCTGCTGTATAACTCATAGGAGAATGATATACAACTTAAAATAAACATGGAGAGATGCTATTGATAAAGGAGTAACAATTATTGCAATTACAATAACCAATGTCTCCCATTAATAAAATGAAAGTAATTTTTCTGTGTGGATGTATGTGGATCCATGCCTCCATGTGCATGCCTGCTCATGGAAGACAGTAGAAAAGGACATTATATGTCCTGCTGTATCAGCCTCTACTTTATATTCTTGAGACAGGGTCTTTCATGGAACTCAGAGCTACAACAGCCACCAGGAAGCCCCTCACTGTCTCAGCCACAGCACACGTAGCACTGGGGTTACAAGAGTGTGAGAGCATGCATGGCTTTTTAATAGATCTGGGGATTTGAACTCAGGTCCTAGTGCTTGTACAGCAAGTGCTACTACCTGCTGAGCCACATTTCATTTTCAGAATGATAGAACTAGGCAGAGGTAGCTTTTTTGGTGGAAAGGTCCCACTTCGAGCCTCAGCTCATCTCCAGACTAGAACAGCTACTAACTTCAGGCATCCCCAGCCCACGCTAGCCTCACTCAAGAGAGGGGTCAATACCTTAAGTCCTTTTGCTCTGTTGATTGCTCTGAGGGGCCTCAAGACCCTCAGGACCCTGAGAATCTTCACAACGGAGATGGCGCTGGATCTGAGGGAGGACAGAGGTAATGGTAAGAAAGCAAACGGCATGTCGCAGGGCAGGATGGGAGCCTGGACATCAGTGACATCATGTGGCCATCTTTTTAAATGACGTTACATAACCATGTGGAGTTGGGCTGGTCTCTCTTCAGGACTTCAGTCGGTCCCGCTCCTTTCTGCCACCAAGCAGGCCTCCTGCCTCCTGCTCCTGAGGGAGCTCAGGGGCCCCAACAGTGGCCCCCCATCAGGCACACAACTTGCCTTCACAGAGGCATTTATGAACGGACCTCGTTATTCCAATGTAAACACTAGTCTCCTGACATTTAGATTTCAGTGTTTAAGTTTGGGGACCTATGCTAGGGCATTAAATCTGGTAGGAGAGATGGGCAGCACCACCTAAGCAGCACATATCCTGGGGTGGGGGGTAAACGGTGTTCTCCTCCAAGGAAGGGAAGGAGGGCATGACCTTAGGGGCACCTGGGAAGGCCTCGCAGTGAGGTTGCATCAGGTGGCAGGAAGAGCCTCATCAGTTGTATGGGAACAGGTCGTGGTGAGGCCCAGACAGCCTGTTAGCATGAGGGAAGTGGGTAATGGTGTGAGGCCCAGACAGCCTGAGAGTTGGCATGAGGGCTTTGATCTGTTGCAGGCTATTTGAGTTAATCAGTTGGGTGTGGCTGCAGCGCCGGCTTGGGAGGAAGTGTGCAAGAGGAAAAGCTGGGAAGAACGGGGACAGCTTGAGTGCTGGTGAGAACTGTGAAAGCATTAGATCGAAGGTTCGACTGGGAAATGACTCCAGAGCTTCTTCCCCAGGCAGCAGCTTCAGCGACAACAAGGATGGCCGTTCTAGGCCGGAATCCTTGGTTCTTGTTAGGGCCAAAGCGGCCCCCTAAATAGCAGTGCTGCTGACAATGTCCTCACCGACAGCCTGGGCTCAGCTCACGCTGGTCGCTGGCCGGATAAGCAGAAGGAAACTTAACTAAGTTAACTAAACTTAGTTTAACTTAGGAAACATAACCTAAAGTTAGCATTCCTCTGAAGTTGGGTTTCTATTTGTCAAGAAAAGACATGACTTCCTTTATCTGCCCCAATGGTCAACTATCTTGTGCAAAGGGTTCCTGGTTAACCCAAACAGCCTGCAGCAGACCAAGCCCCACCAGCTAATTCTCAGGCCGTTCTGGCCGACACCCCTTCTTCTGCCGCTACCTATTCTCATAGAACTGACAAGGCTCTTCCGTCCAGTCACTGTTCTCTGCCCCAACCCAGAGGCAGCCCAGCCATTGATGCTCAAATAAACTGTCCTTCTTTCCACAGAGTGGTCTAGGTCAGCGGTTCCACTGTGCTTTGTTTATAGTCCTCTCCAGTTCCCTTTAGCTATGGGACTTATTACGTACACGTGTGCTCACACTGGGGTTCTAGCAGGTAGGGCCAGGGCAGAGATTGCTCACAGGCTAGCGGGAGGCTTAAGTGAGGTCGCGGAAGCTGCAACCATGGTTGATGGCCCCAGGGACTGCATAGGGTAAAAAGGCAGCGCTCAGCCCCACCAGAAACTCTTAGCTGCCCCCAAAGGTTATAGCGGCTATGTCTCCTGCAAGCACAGGAAGCCAAAGGGGTCTTGAGAGCTCACCAAGGCCAAGTTCTTCTTGCACTGAAAGAAAACTGCCACCCAGAGAGGAGACCCTGAGTTTTGGACCAGGCCAGAGGAGAACTCAGTTTGCTCTCTCCTAGTCAAGATGTTTTTCATCTGCTGATGAAAGCCAGTTTTACAGAAACAATAAACTCAACCTAGCAGTAGGTACAAGACAAATGAACAAACAAAAAGGCAGAACTAGGAAAGCATGAATGGCCCCAGCGCTTTCTGACACGGGGCAAGGAAAGCCATCCTGGCTAGAGTCATCAGACAGCACCCAGCTTGAATGAATTAGGTTCAAGTTCCCTATGTACAATTCCTTCTGAATACTTACTGAATCCCAAATGACACCAGAGACACTCCAACAACCAGCATGTCCAGCAGATTGAAGTAGTTCCTGCAGAAAGCCCCTTTATGTAAGAAAGCTCCGAAAGTTGTCATCTGTAAACAGAATCATGCACCATTTACTTCCTCCTCCTCCCCTCCAGGGTCCAAAACCATTAAACAAAAAAAACCTGGGCTCTTCACAAAATCTTGACAGGAGCACAACTCTGTTAATGACTGCCCACGAGGAAGACAAACACAACAGGACTGAGTGACTGTGAGTCCTGCTTCAAAGTAAGTTACAAAAAAATGAAAAGGGGTAGCCGTCCAGTGAGAGAATTCAGGTAAGAACACAGCTCTGGCACGTGCAAAGAGCCTGCATGTGGCTATGTTGGTGAGAATGCCAAGCTGAGCCTACCTATCCATGGCTGGCCTGGCCTCTCTAAGGTCACGGAGCACATACTGTCTTCATTAAACCCTCTCAGCGGGAGCTGGAGGCAGCGCCCGGCTCCTGCGCTCCTGGGATCCTTTCCCCCTTAACTTAGTTGCTCCAGTTGTAATAATTTTCCAGTTCCCGCTTCTCCCAAGACGAGAGACTCGGCAATATCAGGAGCAGCAAGGAGGTGCAGGATGATGATGTTACAACTAAGCGCCGGGTTCGTTTGCACATTAAGCAGCGAACACACAGAGTGGGCGCTCGGTGGGGTGTCTGCTGGTAACAGGAGGAGCTCAATGGGCACATTCTCCAGGTGGGAAGATACAGTGTTAACCCAGGATTTCATCTGGCCCAAAGCCCATGACTGAGTGCTCATCTGACAACTCAGAAAGGCAGATGGTAAACAGAGCCTCAAGTAATTGGTGGAACAAGGCTTCTTCATTCAGCTTACAGGAGAGGCAGCAAAAGGCAAAAACAAGGATCTGGCCTTGGCCACTGCCCCGCCATGATGAAGGGAGGACGAAACCTGAAAATACTGGCTTACCTTCAGGTAAGAAAACGCCAAGTTCTCTACAATTTGAAACAGAACTGAACATATTTGGGGTGGGTGGTTCTGAACTTGTCATCAATGACACAGGGGATGCTCCCTGCCCACCTTAATCGAGGTTTCCTCAGCAGAAGATTTTGTGAGGAGCCCACATCCCCAGTAGCCCAACATAAAGTACATTTTTTTTAAAGATGCACACACAGAAACTTCCAAATACTTTAATGACAACTATGTTAAAAATTCTTCATTTCTCAGCTTCTTCCCACGAGGAGTTGGCTGTAACAATCGAATCAGAAAGCCCAACTCCTGGAGACTCTTAGCTGTGCCTCCAGACCTCTGATCATCTAGGAAGGAACTTCCCCCTGGGGTGCTCACAGTCGGGACAGAGGACACACGATGATGTCACCTGTTAGGGCATGCATGGGCAGTACATTCAGATACACCGCTGGTTTGTGCAGATGTAAGCCCATCTCACCGCAACAGATACAGGACATCTCCACACAAGTAGACCCAATTTATCTTG